>NW_008580170.1:859708-882647 GCF_000520115.1 Aphanomyces invadans
GGCCGACAGGACCTCACGTGTGCAATGCTGCAGACTCGAGTTGTGGAAACATGAAGGGGTTGGTGCTAGTAGAAGATGAGGCGAGCTTCTCGTTCGCAACAGTCAGCAAGATGTTTGCGTACGCAAAAGTGACATGTTCAAGCGTTCGTGGTATGGGGAATACTCTCAGCAGCCCGCGGCAGGCACATCGGCGACAAATCTCGTTTGCTTTAATGTGCTCAAGGGGATGTGCACAAGGTTTCCCTTGACGTCGATTCCGTGGCGTCGTCAGCGCGAGTGAACCGGGTGACAGCCACGTAGCAGGCCACAGCGAACAGTCCAAACGAGCAGCCAAGGAGACCCGTCATCAGGTAAAAGTCCGACTCTGGGCATGCCACTTAGCGAGTGTCACCAAACACGTCGATCCGACGTACCTCGCTCGAATTTCGAGCTGGTTGGGGTCGGCACCGTCGTGGCGGGCAACTCAGTGGCATTCATGGCCGTCGGTCGCGACCAGAAATCCCCCTTACAACACACCGCCAGACCCGACGACAGTGTTTTCAGGATCCGCCCAGGACACGATTGGGGCCCAGAAGGCTCATCCAACATCAATGTTGTCGCCGAGGCCAGAGTCGCAGAGTTACCGAAGCGCGAAGATGTACTCGGCTCTAAACTTTGCCACGCCACAGCGTCTTCAACGACCACAACGAGCTCCGGGTTGTCTCGCAGATCTCTATAAAGTTGCCAAGGCCATGAAGTTAGTTCTGGACAGAATGATGCGCGAACAAGGCACGTGCATGATGACTGGCTGTGTTGTGGGAAATGCATTGGAAGCCGAGAGCGTCAGTGTTTTCAGGTTGTTGCCTCGAAAATACCTACGTACAAGCACGGCATGCGTCGCATCAGCCGAGGGATTCCACGAGCTGATCAGGATGAGGATCACGTGCAGATGGCTCAAGCGGGGCATGTCGAGGTTCCATCGAATGACCTGTGGCCACTCGAGCCCTCCTTGGTTGTAACTTACGTCCCTACGCACGTGCGCATGAGCTATATCAGAAACGCGACTGGCTCAATAGCGTACAGCCACGAAACCACGACTTCCGAAGGCATTGCGAGGAGGGTGTTGTGACTCAAGTTCCTGTGGAATGCAGTTGTTCAAGGTAAAGGTGTATCCGCTTCGACGGAGGTTTGTCCGTACATGCCATATGTGGACAAAAGTGGCCATAGATTCGTCGGAAGGGCCGCGATTTGATTGAATGAAAAGTCACTACAACACAAATCCGTGTCAACGTGTCGCTTGAATGGGCCAGGAGCAGCGGCAAGGCCACCCCGTGAATGCCACACACAAGGATCGGTAGCAGTTAAACGTACTATGTGGCGCCGTAGCCTGACGGGTACGTACGAATGATGGAGATGTTGCGATGAGAGAAGTTCCAGATGCTGCTGCCTGCTGCAGGTGGCAGAACCTCGTCGTCGACACTTCCGGACGGACCAAACAAGCACAAGTTCGAGCCATCCGTCGTTGCCGTAGGAGGACACGTGTCAAGGGTCTTGGACACATTGCTGAAAGCTGCTGACGATGCATTGTCGCCGGGATGAGCCGACCTCATCAATGCGCTCGGAGCTGACTTGGGCAACCTGATCGTCGAAATGTCTAGCATGTACGAGCCAATCAAAACGCCCCTAGTTGGTCAAACTGACCAATCATATAATGCAGATTCAAAACAGACAAAACACACCACAGACACTGGAGGGATTCGTCAACCTCAGCGGGACCTCTGGACGCCAGAGCTCGTGCTGCTTGTCTGGGACGGTCGCATCGATTGCATACACACTTGAATTCGCTCGTTGAGAGTTTGTCAAGGTGCTTGAACATGCCTTGGATCATGGACTTGAGCTTGAAAGCCATCAACATCCTCTTGCCGCATATCAACATAATGTTGGCGCGAGAGATGGAATCGATCTCGCTGTGGTAGACGACAAGGCCAGCGTTGTGAGTGCTCGCCTTGGGGATCGAGTGAGCATGTGCACTGCGATGGTCGATCGAGCGCGCCAAACCGGTGCGACTGTGAGCATCTTGGGAAACATCTAGGTACTGTTGCCGGGTCCGATGATGAACGAGGAGCGGGGACATTCAACGTCCATCCAAGCGTTGTTGGAGATAAGGTCGATGAAGGTCCTTGGTACTGGCAATCGCTTGGGTGTGTCTGGCTTCACCAGCGGCTGCGTTGGGGCTTGCCGAGGAAACCCTCTCGTCCGACTCCCCCTCCAGTGCACTGGTTCGATCTCTTCCAACAAAACCTTGTTTTGGGACTCATCTAGACATCCTCGGGGCCATGGTTGGGACCAAGGGTCTCGGTCTAGCCCCCGGTGCCAAGTGGATTGCGTGCGTGCAGTTGTACCTAGTGTCTAGCTCGTTCGCCACGTTGCTCGCATTTGCCCAAGTGGGCCATCACGTCATGCGTCACCATCGGCATCGCCTAGCGCAAACGGAATGGCTACTGCGTCCTCGTGTCTCCATTATCAAGTGGAGTCCTTTCGATTCGTCCTCTGTAGTGAAACCATCCTGTTGAATCGTTGTTTGCGAACCGTTGGGTTCTTTACACAGGAGCGCATGACGCATGTCTCCGGTCGCTGAAAAGGTCCATGGCCATGGCACTTTGCACGGCATACGTGAAGCCCGCACGTGCTCAAGTTTCGACCTCTCAGTTCCAGCGTCGTTGAATTTGGCGCATGGCACACTCGAGTCCGCTTCGCCTCGTTTGTGGTTCCGAGGCATCCCGCCACGATCCCCTCAACAAGAGGGACGAGCGGACACGAGCGGCAGCGTTGGAAAGGTCCAGTGGCGAAACGAATTTCCACGTCTTGATGCAACACGATCGCGCCGTTCCGAGTTGGAATGAACTCGAGTCCATTCAAGATGGCCGACGCACGATCCAAACGGAACGCGTGTTATGGCGGCCACCATCTCCAATGTACAAAGTGATCCTGCAACGCCACATGAGGATTGGCACGACGGTTGGGTCCGTGGCGGTATCTGACGCTACTTCTGGCCGCGCAACTCCACTACGAAAGCACCAAAACCTCGACGTCTTTGCAGATCTACCAGACGGCTGTCGGTGCTGGCTCTACTTCCAGCGGTGACCTGACCATCGTGAGCTTTCACTCGTGGCGCCAGACGCCACCAGTACATCCAGGCCACACCCAAGGCAACTGGGGTTGGAAGCGCACGATGTCCTGGCAGTCCACGAAGTGGACACCGCCGCTGCCGATGTCGACGATGCCGCTGGGACGTACAAACTCCACGCGACTCAGCACGCAAGAAAGGAGCACGAGCAACTTGTCTTCATCACGATTGGGCAAATCACGGCAGTGGACGATTTCGCCCCACCATGTTCATCCTTTGTTCGAGCTCTGGCATGCGCACGCCCAAGGGTCCAAGAACGAGCGCAATGTTGACACAGAAGGATTACGCTGTCGACGACGGGAATGTTGGCATGAGGTGGGTCGGCTTTGGCGGCGGCGACTCTGTAAAGTATTCGTGATTCAACGCATCTTTTGCCGAAATGCGCTGGGCTGGATCGAGTGTGAGAAGCTTTTGCATCAGGTCAAAGCCAGCATTGGACAGGACACTCTGTCCCCCAATGACGCTTGCGACGGGAAACTTGTCGCGGAGCATCGATCGCTTCGCACCTTTCCACTTGACGTTGGCCACGTTGGGCAGCTGGTCGACGCCGGGCCAATTGGCTTCCGTGGGGGCGCCGAGGAGTTTGAAAATCTGGTCGAGCTGGTCGATTTCCCCTCGACCCATAAACAATGGCGTCAATAGAATCATTTCGGCAAAAATACACCCGACGGACCACATGTCGACGGCCGTCGAGTACTGCAACGCACCCAAGAGCAACTCGGGGGCTCGGTACCTACGTGGCGAGATATGAGGGCGATGTGGTGACGGCAGCGCGGTGAGAATACCACAAAGTCACGACGAGTTGGGTATATGTTCGAATGGGCGAGCCGTACTTGCGGGCCATGCCAAAGTCACACACTTTCAGCACACCCTGTTCGTACAGCAAGTTGCTGCTTTTGAGATCTCGGTGGATGTACCATTTCGAGTGCATGTGGGCAATCGCGCGCAGCAATTGCTGGAGCAACGTTTTGATCTCGGAGCTCAAAAACGGGTGTTTCGTCGCCGCTTGTTTCTCAAACACGCGCTTCAGGTCGTTGTCCGAGTAGTCCATCACCATGTACACCTTGTCTGGAGTCGATCCCACCACCATCTCGCGCATCCGAATGATGTTGGGGTGTTGCAGCGCGAGCAAGATGTTGGTTTCGCGTAGAGCAGTCACGGGGAACCCTTCCTTGCAGATGTCTGGAGCCATCTTGACCTGTTTGAGCGCGACGATGTCTCCTGTCGCTTTATCTCGGGCTTTCGATACGACTCCGTAAGTTCCTTCGTCGATCTTGCCAATTCGAGCGTAGTTGTCCACACCGCGGCATGCCGGACGACCTTTTCGGACACATGTTCGCTCTGGGGACGGAGGTTGGTGCGCTTGTGGGAGGGCAGTCAAAGAGGTAGCTTCTTCGACTTTGACAGGTCGATTACTGCCGTCGTTTTGGTCCTTCTTCGACCGCCGACGCACCTCTTCGTCGCTGTCGTCGTCGTCGCTGCTCCATCGGTTCCGTTTCATTGTTTCCTTCGGTCAATTTGGCCCACTATTGCTTCCCACCTGAATTTGGCCCATTTGGCCCGTGCATTTGCCCCTTTTGGGACAAACCATAGGGCAAAATGGTTTGTTCCAATTGCTTACAAACATGAAAGAGATTACAAATCCCAGCTTGACACAGGGCAGGAGGGCGTCGCCAGGGACTCCACGTCGACAGGGACCATGGGGAGCCGTGCCGAGGACGCGAAGAACACATACCCGAGAAGAGCTGAACCAATCCTGGCTGAATGAGATCGCCCTGTGCTGTGCTGGGTACGGTTCATCGCTTCACGTGTGCACGTCGTGGGCGGTCGTGAAGGCACGATGCTTTGGGTCGCCGACACCACCGTAGTTAGAACAAAGGGATCTGTTGGTACGGATCAAGTGGTGGGCTTGGGCCACTTCGCACGATGGCGGTGACATCACTCCATTCCACGGCTTCGGTCATGTGCCCCACTTGGCGGGTTTCGCAGCGAGTTGCAGAATCCCAGGCTCCCTAAGTGCGTTTTCTCGACACTTTGTTTTTGCATGACTCCAAGTAAATGCAAATACAATATATACGACTTTCTAAGCATATAAAATTGGCCACATCGAGCCAGCCGTATCTAGATCGGACAATATTTTTCATCCGATATTGCAGGAAACGGCAAAAAGATGATGAAACGTAACAAGAATATATCATGCAATATATGTCCTCACCTAAACAATGCAGCAAGGACAATACAAAGATAAAGACAATTTAGATGGAACTTAACAGGACATATGGTAGTGATGAGATCAATTGTGAGAGGTTTTATCAATTGCCACGAGTGAGATGGCGCTTGCACTCACACAGAGCAGGTGAAGGGCCATTTTTGAAAAATCCTCTTCGACACCCTCATGGTGGACGCGAAAGTCGTGAACTCGAACCTCCGTAAGTGATGGGGGCCCGCGCGGTTGGATTGTCTCACAACCATGCGGGTAGTCTGGACACCCACTCCCGAGTTGATTGCCACCTCTCACTGGACCAAGTTCACGGCCTTCGTGAACAAGAAGCATGGGTACGACAAGTCTGCAGTAGCTTTCGTCCGTTCCGTACTCGAGAGCATCCATCTCATGCAACTTGATCTCGTCTAGTTTGTCGCTTGTGTCTGTGCACGACTTGTGGCAATGGTCCGTCGACAACTTGTCGCACTTTTGGGCCGCGGTAAGTACATCTCCTTGTCCAATACGCCGTTCCAACATCTGTCGTTACTAGAGTTGGGAATACACTGGTATGCTGTCGTCCGCACCATACACGAAAGTGATCGAAGATGAACACAAGATGCCTGGTGCCAAGTTTTTCCCTGGAGCGCGCCTCAACTTCGCCGAAAACTTGCTTCGTCACCGCGACGACCGCACGGCTCTCGTGTTCAAATCTGAAACGTCGAACAAAGCGACTCGCATCACGTACAACCAACTGTACGATCAAGTTGCAGCGATGTCCCAGCGCTTGCGGCAGTTGGGCATTGCAGTCGGCGATCGAGTTGTGGGATACATGCCCAACACTCCCGATACGATTGTTGCCATGCTGGCTGCTACCAGGTACGCGGCCCTTCTCCTTCAGCGCGACCATCTGAATCATGCCAAACTGCTTGCTCCCGTGGATATTATGGCATGCGTCCGCCTCGATGTTGAATGAAATTCCACTGCTCCACTTCATCGCATGTTTGTGGTGGCCACGCTTCTTGATTGAGTATTCTCGTGAAAAGGTCTCAACTTGGGAGTTGTCGAAGTGGCAACGATGATTCGTTGTTGAACAGTCTGTCGCTGCCTTGTACCTATGCTAATTCGATTTTGTAGCATTGGCGCTGTTTGGTCGAGTTGCTCCCCCGACTTTGGCAAGAACGGTGTGTTGGACCGATTTGCTCAAATCACGCCCAAGGTTGTGTTTGCCACGGACGGGTACTTTTACAAGGGCAAGCGCATCGACACCCTTCCTGGATTGAAGGACATCCTCCATGACTTGCCCACGGTGCAAAAGGTCTGGCGCTCCTTTTCACGGATTTGTTTTATTCCACACAAACGCATAGGTTGTCATCTTTCGGTACACGATCGCACCGTCGTACGACTTGGATTTGTCGGCATTGCCGAACGCGCAATACGTGGACCACTTCCTCGCGGAATTGAACGGGCCCGTGCAAACGCCGATCCAGTTTGAACAACTCCCGTTTGATCACCCCGTCTACATCATGTACAGCAGCGGCACGACCGGCCTGCCCAAGTGCATCGTGCAAGGGCCTGGCGTGTTGCTAAACCACCTCAAGGAACACATTTTGGTACGATGGCGCGGGCTTCAATCATGACCGACGTTTGCCATAGCACTTGAACGTAAGCCGTGACGACGTTGTGTTTTACTATACTACGACGGGCTGGATGATGTGGAACTGGCTCGTGAGCGGCCTTGCAGTCGGCGCTACGGTCGTCCTTTTTGACGGGAACCCGCTGTACCCTGGCGTATCAGCATTGTGGCAATTCGCGGAAGAAATCGGCATGACGGTGTTCGGCACGTCTGCCCGTTACCTGGCTGCAGTCATGGACTCTGGTTGCAAGCCTGGCAAGGAATTCAACCTGTCCAAGCTCAAGATGCTCGCGTCGACGGGGTCGCCTGCCAGCACAAACATCTTCAACTTTGTTTACACGGAAATCAAGTCGGACATCCAGTTTGCGTCCATCTCGGGCGGCACCGACCTCAACGGGTGCTTTGCCTTGGGGTGCACGAACTTGCCCGTGTACAACGGTGAACTTCAACTCCGCGGTCTTGGTCTCGACGTTGCAATCTACAGCGACAATGGCGAAAAACTTGAACAGGCCCAGGGCGAACTCGTCTGCCTCAAGCCATTTCCGTCCATGCCGCTCTACTTTTATGGCGACTCGGATGGATCCAAGTACTTTAGCGCATGTACGGACCACATTTTTCGCCATGGACGTGCATGACACTTGCTGCATAGACTTTGACGTGTTTCCGAACGTGTGGCGCCATGGCGACTTTGCCGAGATCACGGCCCACAACGGCATGGTGCTGTACGGCCGCTCCGATGCCACGTTGAACCCTGGTACAAACACACTCGCTACACCAGCATGAATCGGTCGTAGCATGCACTCACAAACGCTGCCTTTCGTCGTAGGTGGTGTGCGCATCGGCACGGCCGACATTTACAAGGTCGTGGAGCACATCAAGGAAGTGGCCGACTCGGTGATCGTGGGCCAGGTACGACGTTGAAAAGTAGTAGTAGCGCCGTGACGGGACTTCTCTAGGATTACACGCTGTCGGATGGGACGCCGGACGTGAAGATCGTCCTGTTTGTCGTGTTGCCAGCCGGTGTCCACCTGACGGCGGAGCTCCAAAAGTCGATCTGCGCCAAGATCCGCAAGGAAACGTCTCCTCGACACGTGCCAGGGCTCATCGTGGCCTGTCCCGACATCCCGTACACCGTGAGTGGCAAGAAGGTCGAAATCGCCGTGAAGCGCATCTTGGCGGGCAAAACCATCACCAACGCCAGTGCATTGCGCAACCCCGAGTCCCTTGCGTGGTTTGAGTCGTATGCGGCGACCATCGCTGGACAAAACTAGGTAGACAAGTGTCGTGATAAAGGGTAGGCTGTGTGTGCATTCCACTTCACGACGTCTCTTTGCTCGGCGGCGACCCATGGACGCTGGTCTTCTCCCGCATGCTCCTGCACCCTCCTGCACCCGTACAACCTCCTGCACCTGCGAACGCGCCATGCACGTACTACGTAGTAGTACATAGCGACGAAGCTACTACGGCCTACTTTTCTAGTATTACTAAAACGTGGTTTACATTGCATTCAGGAGGAGGATGATAAGTGCTGCTGGTGCACTTCCAGAGCGGGATTTTGTGGCCGAGGTGACCAGCCTCTTCACGGAGGACCCAGACATGTAGGGTGCATCCACGTGGGCTTGTTGTGACGATGGAGAGTAGTGATGAAATCGGGATTATCCACTTGGACGACGACCACGACACGTTTGTGCTGGACGAGCACAAGCTGGGCATTGCCATGAGCAAGATCCCTGCAATCCACCGGCAAGCCAAGACTTCGTTCTTCCACGCCAACAAATTCAATGATGTCGATGGCATTTTGAAAGCATCCCGGTGCATGTTGCTCGTCTGCGCCGACTTCTACACGGCATGGAATGCAAGGTACGTTTCGGGCGGTTCCTCCTACGTCGTGACCATCATGTAGGAAAACCCTCATTTCCCAAGGCATCGTGACGGAAGAGGCTGAAATGAAATTCTCGAGGCTCATTTTAACCCATCATGCCAAGAGCATTGACACGTGGGCCCACCGGTACGTGACTACGATCAAGTGGATCGCCTCCCACACGGACACATCGTCCCGTAGTCGTTGGGTTCTTCAACGTCTCGTTCCACGGCTTGAAGGTGCGACGTTGCTCGTTTGCCACACTCTGAGCGCGAGGTGTAGGCGACAACCTCGCACCGTTCCTTGCGCGTGAACTCTCGTTGTGTGCAAAATTGTGTGAAGAATTTCCTCGCAACTACTTTGCGTGGTCGTATCGGTACTGCATTTGCACAAAACTACCGCTTCCGCTGGTGCACTCTTCCGTGCCCTCGCATGTTGCTGACTCTCGGTGCAGCTCCTCACGGAATTCCACGACACATCGAGGACCTGGTGCCAGCGCCATTTGTCGGACAGCTCAGCATGGAATCTTCGACTTCTCGTGTTGCTGCTTCTGCTGCCCCGTGTTGCTCAGCCACTGGCCGTCGTTGCAGACGAACTTGCTGCCCATTCACGTCTACAAACGATGTACCCTGACCGAGACGCCTTGTGGTGCCATCGTCGTGCCTTGCTGAAAATCGCAGCGTCGCAACTCTCAATCAGATCACCTGCCGTTTGGAGCACCGACACCACGCTCCCAAACTTCGAGTGGACATCCGCGACGGCAGTAGATGCCTTCATTCGGCGCGAAGTGCAGTTTAGTGCTGACGTCGGCACAGCCGGTGCATTGAGATATGCACTGTTTGGTCTCGACTGGGTACGACCGCCGCGTTGGATGATTGCATGACATGAGCGAGTTTGAAGTAGATTCTTAAGCGAGAGGACCGGCACACCCTTCCGCCTCGAGTCACCGAATGGCATGCCGAGACTTGCCGTCGGCTGTCGATCGCCGACGCGATTCGGGCACAGTTTTGGCTCGGTCGACTCACTTCAGACCAACGCAGTGCCGAATCTACCACGCCATGAATATTGGAGCCTTGTGCAGGGTTGTCGTCGTCTAGGTCGTTGGGGAATCGTCGCGCACGCAAAGAAACGCTCTTGCGCATTCCATCTCGATGCTGAGAGTTGTTCAATCGAGTCGATGCCGACGTCGAAATGAAAGCGTGCGGAAATATACGTCTGTTTCAGCACTGTCAAAGTGCGTTTTCAGGAGCATCGAAGTACAGGACGACAGCAACATGGCTCGAGTGCCGCTGGCAGCTGGCCAGGATATCGAGACTATCCCTGCTCTACGACCATTGCAGCATTCACCGACTCGTCCTCGATTGATCGCACAACTCACACTTCTCACGTGCGACGGTCGAATTCAACGCGCAATACGCAAAGGCATGCACAGGTCAGCATGCAGCACGTGAATTTGCAAATACTTGAGATCCATTGTCGTGGAGAATGCTCACCTCGATTTGGCAGGGCAGTGGTCATTCCCGCCGCCACCTACACTCGTGAGTATGGCCGCTATGCCCCGTCAATGGGTTCCAGGCTTTGGACATACTAACGTACATCACATTGGGAATTTAAACGAGGAGGTCTTTGCTGTGCTTCAAATGAGAATGTGCAGTTTGATGGGATGGTGTCGTCGCGATGGGCGGAGCAACTTGGGTGGGATGGCGCAAGGACCTAGCACGAGCTGCGTACCATTGCACATGTTGGTGAGACACCGAAGGCATCCGTGGGGCGGAGCCTCGAGCGGGTGAAATGGCGCCACCGTTGGTTCCCCACGGCCTTCGAACCACGACGGGTTCGTGTCGAAATAATGGACGTCAACTTGTCGTGATCCAGCATGCTCTGGATGAACACTGTACATAGTCGCGTCGGTCATAATGCACACGACCCGACGAGCCATCGTCTACATCAGGTTTTCCTTCGAGCAAGTCCCAATGCGTCATCGACAGCATGGTTGGGTGCGTCAACGCATCTACCGGTATGAGCTTTCGGGCTGTCTTGACCACTTGCGCGCTGGCGTGAACGAAGTGTCAAAGTTCTGCCAGGACACTCGGCTCGAGAATACGAAGAAATCCGAGTCGTCGTTGACCAAGCTCCTTCGTTCCACCGCCTCAAGTCTAGCCACATTGCAACCTTGCGTAGGTCGTCGTACAAGTGGTAGTCCAAAGCCACGAGGACGGTGGAGGGCGCCACAAGGACGTTGGACGGCACCACGATTGTCGCGACCATGGTCAATTCGGTCATGTCGACTCCAACACGGCATGGCGTGTTGGTTGTCGAGTTGGAAGTGCGAACAAATTTATCCGGAAATCGGATATTCGAAGCTTGCAGCAGAGGGGACTGAGCGGCATGACGAAATCGGCACCATGCGTTCCAGGCCGTGGCTCCGACGTGAATGTGGTATGCCATGTCCTCACAGACACCCGTCCTTCGCAATCGCTTTACGAGAACTATCGCCATCGTCGCTCTCGCGAGTGACGGCCTCCGTCTGGCCAAGTACCCCGCACTTCTGGAGGTCGAGAGTATTGTGTTTACCTAGTCTTACTCGGAGTGACACAGTCGACAGGATCGGAGCCTTGCGCACGATGTTCAGCTTCGTTGCAAGTGCGCTCGAAAGCCAGCGAGGATATCAAACCCCGTGTTCCAAGGCACCACCGTGGCTTGCACGGGATGTTGGTGGATGCGACGTAACAACTCATACCCGTCGCGCGCAAACACGACGTCTTTGCTATGGTGGAGACCAACTTGCTCGTTAGGATGTATATGTGATGCGAGGTCTGTGCAGTTTCGTTACCTCGTGAGCTCCGTCGCCACTGGGCAATAATCTCCGCCGCCGTCGCCTAATCTTGGATGATCATTGCAATGGTCCTCCATTCGTATGCATCCTAGACTGGAAGACGAGTATGGAAGGCCTACCGACATACAAAATCTTGGAGCACGCTGTCGCCGCTTTGATGTGCTTCACTATCGAGCCTACGCAATTCGGTGAATGAGTCGCGTTGGATGACCAAATGGTTTCTCTCACCTTTGCACATGTTGGTGGGGCAGCGCGGACATCCATGGGGCGGCTGATCGAGAGGATGGTAGGGCGTCACATGCAGCGTGTTGCCTTGGAACGACGATGGGTTCGTGAACACGCGCGGGATGATCGACGTCAAGTTGTGCAGCGCGAGGAAACTATCAATGAACACCGTGTTGGCGTCGCTGACAATCACAACGTCCCAGCCGCGCTCGTGGGCCAAGTGAACGGCATCTAGCATGCCGTCTTGTACGGGGATATGTGCAACCACATCAATCAGAGTTTCCTTGGTACATTCGAGCTTGGCGAGTGTTTGATCTAGAACGGAGCATGCATCAAGACGACGCAAGGGAATTCAAGGCAACAGCATGGCGCGCTTACCTACAGCCTGCGTCCATTGCACGCCAGCACTAGACAATTGCCTCAAGGCCCCCACGAGTGGAGGCTGCACTTGCTGAAAGATATACGTATCCGAGTTGTCGTTGATCAAGCTCCTGTACCACACATGCTTGAGAGGTTGCCAGAGGAGTATGCGTCATAGCGCATACCAGTCGTAATCAAGCACGACGAGTCCCTTCGTCGTCGCCATCGCGCTTTCGGTGAATTTCAACGTTGACGCTCGTTCTATGGAAAGGGCACGTCAAAATGGATCGCATTGAATTGCATTGAAATCCCTTTTGCTTGAAAAATATATGTAATATAAACAAAAATCAAACCCAAATAGGTCCGTATGGAATTCGACTCGGACCAGCAAGGGCAATCCAACCCCCTCTCCAGTCGTCCAGCCAACGCATGCAAAACCATTGCAGCCGTACCGAGTGACGTCCTTCTCCAGATATATTCGTTGTTTTCATTCAAACCCATCGCGTGATTGCAACCCAAAACGTGTTCACAGCCCGCGAAGGCGTCCGGGGGACCTTCATTCGTATCTCACAAGCCGGATTGCCTATTCTTTTGAAATTTTGTATACTTCAGGAGCTCACTGGCATCAAAACATCATTCATTGATAGTATTACTTGAGAAACGATAACCTGTAAGATATGCTACACGAAACATCGATGTCAATCCAATTTCCACAACGACAAATCATAACCTCTATAAACGCATAATATGAATTTTCGGAAGGTATTATATTCGTGTAAGTGGACTGCTGTCAAAAGGAATATATGCACATAACCCTAACCTTGGTCCCCCGGATGCCTTCGCGGACTGTCAATTCTTTGCCTTGCGTTTCCAAACGCCGCTGCGTTTGCGAACCAAATCTACTAACAGTATATACTAGCATTATTAGTACTACTAATACCAAGTGCATACTAGTGAAACGACTCGTCGTTCCAAAACGGCGGCTGGCAAGACGGCCCCACACCACGCTACTCATGACATCGCTCTGGAGCCGTTCAGCTATGTCCTTGGGCTTGCGGAGACACAATGGCCCGACTGGGCAAGATCGCTGTTCTCCGTCCCGCCGATATTCTTTGCGTTAGTCTCACCCGCAGTTATGTGTAATGGTCGCCGGATCGTTCAATTGGCCAGCCCTACTGACTGGCTGGCGCCGGCCCCCCATCGCGCTCCCACCGTCAATCCCTCGAACATGAATGCTTCTAGCGCACTTCTGCGCACATCCATGCGCGCTGCAAAGGGTCCGTTCAGAGGCTTGGGCAGTAGAGCGGAGCAAGCCATGTCATTGGAACAGTGGAAATATTTATACCTGTAAATAAAATAAAATAATCGCGTCTTCCCTTTGTACAATCGCGCCGCGCTGTGTGGAGCAGCCGCTGGACGACTTGGAGTCCATCGACAGAATCGCAACTTATTTGAACTTGGTGAAAAAGCTCAAGCGCGAGATGTCGTCGCGGCTTTCGGCCTGGGAAGGCGTCGCACCAGAGGAAGACGTCGGAGGTTGTTGCACGTCCTTGCGAAACCAATCGGACGAAGTCGAGGCAGACACGTCATCGGCAGCGTCGGAGATGGAAGCAGCACTGAAGTCCTTCCACAACTCATCCGCGTGGAGCGACATGTCTCCACGGGCCAGAGGCGATTTGATCGACAACGGGGACGCGCCGGAAGGGGAAGACGCGGGGGCAATCGACGGCGCCGACTCGTCGTAGTTAAAGTTCATAAGCACCTTGATGGCGTCTTGCAGACCAGAGTACTCCGCGCCGTGGTCGAGGTCGTTCTGATGATGACTACCAGCCATGGGGGATTTCTTGGGTCCAATAGGGGTGGACTTGGTAGGATACATGATGTCGCTGGGAGACGAGCGAATAAAATTACTGCGACTTCCGTCGCCAAGCCACGAATGCGGCGAGCTAGGGCCGTGGGAAAAGTCGGTGGTGTAGATGCCAGGGCCCATATCGGAGGATGTTGGGGAAAAGTCGGGGGCGTACGGGGACGAGTTCAAGAACGACGGGCCACTCTGTCCAGTCGGGGATAATTCATTGTCTTGGGTGATTCCACCGCGGAACGAGTTCTTCACGTTCGGGTTGTAGACTTCCTCTTCGTGAATGAAGCGGCATCGGCTTCCGTACGGACAGTGTCCAGAGCCCCAGTACGACTTGCACTTGGTAGTTTTGTACTTGGGGTGGCGCAAGACGTGGCGAAGTTCCGGCAAACCATGGGCAAATTGGCACTTGGCGCCGTATCGGCAGCTACCGTATTCGGAGAACCGCTTGCACAACTCGGTTTTGTAAAGCGACGGCTTCGCGTTGTTCTTGGGACTTGAGAGCTGACCTCCCAACGTATACTGGTCGTCCTGAAGGCCGTCTTGGTCGAGATATTGCGCGTTCAAGTCCAACGAGTGGGAGTGTTGCAAAGACAAGTGGTACGACGATAGAGGGGGCGCATGCATGTTATGGTTCGCCAGGTCCAGGTACTCCGAGTCGGCGTCAGCCTCATGGGAGCTCATCAAGCCAAGGTTTAGGCGTCTCGACTGATGAATATGGTCCATCGCGGTAACGAGCATGTTCCTTCCAGACCTGCCGACACTAACAACAGCAAATGAAAAAATGAACATTTGCTTCTAATTCGCCCACCTCTCCCAAAAAACCATCCAAAAAAAATCGAACGTATACAAACTCTAAATCCGATCAAACAATAAAAAAATACCCCACCCTATACTGGATTTCTGTATTATTATCTTCGAATTGCATTCTATCACGTTCCATCCACCAATATTCGCTATCGTAGCGTACCCGAATGTACGTCTCATACATGTTATGCAAGCTTCTCTATATCCAGTTTTAGTTTCATAGTACGTTGTACAAGAAATGTATCAATTGTACTGGACGCCTGGTTGGACGCCGGCTCCAATCGGAGAACATACCCGCAATTTAATTCTGCTTCTTCTACTACATATATTTATCAATATTTATGTGAATATTAATATAAACCTATGTGGATGGCGCCACCTTGGAATACAATTGTCAAGTCAACCCCAGATTTGGTCGTGCTGCGACATGTCGTCGATTTTGTGCTCTTTTTTGTATATAAGTACGACCAACTCAACCAGGATATTCTGGAATGCCTTGAAACCACCAGCTGGTCCCGTACTTCAAGGGAAATTATCCGGATAACGATGTGGCACAGAACCGACGGGCGATGGGCTGGCATGTGCAATTGAGAGGGTGGCTTTGATTTAAATATAGCAGCTTTGGCCTCGTTCGATTTTTATGCAAATTTGTATACTTGAACATGCAATTTGACCTTTTCATTATCCGGAACTGTTTGAAACAAGAAAGCGTGTACCCGACTGAAACCGAAAGAGTTGTTGCATGAGATTTCGTGCGGCGTCCCAGCGGAGTGTGTGATTATGGCGGAAGACGGCGGCGATCCCCCAATTCCGCGACGATGCATACCTTTTGATGCTCTCTCTAGCGTAGATGTGTTTGGGGCCTGCGATAGTAGCGACACAAGCGTTGGACCCTTCGAGAACTGAATCTGAATCACGTGCGTTGGGAATCACACTTTGGAAGGCAAAATTTTGAGCATGTTGACATAACCACCGCTGTCACCAACGACCAACTCGTGAAGGGGCGCTGTAAAGACTATTCCAACTCTGTGTGAGAAGGCGGCTTTGCGGCCGAATCGCCGTCGAGACAAACGGCGATGAAAAGCCGAATGCTTCCAATTCGGTCGCTGTTTTCCACAGCACCACCCTATAACTCGCCTTGGCCATTACAGAGTTGCTGATGTGAACAAGCCGGAGCTGGCAAGGGAGATACATCAATGTGAATGCACAAAATCTGTGCTCTTAGACTGTTGTGACTACTGTTCCTGCCTTTGAAATCGCCATCAGTGCGATCCATTGAGATCGTGAAAGTGAAGGAAGGCTCATTGCGTCCAAATACGAGAACTTGCCATGAATTAAAGGAATGAGCCAACTCCACCGTCGCCGCTCCAACCGCATCTTTCAGCCGATGGTGTCGAGCCTTGGTCGTTGCAGTCGCCCGGCAAGCATCTTGGCAACCCGCCCGCACCGGCACCACTGGTTGGCAGACCCCTATCATAGACCCAACAACACGCATATGTATGAATGTACAATGCATTACGCCCGCCGCCAGTGGGAGAATCGATTGCGCCGCTCCAACGCTTGGCCACCAGCTACGTATCATCCAGGATTACTCAGCGGCGGCGGGTGCTTCTGTCGTCTCTTCTGGCTTAGGATCATCTTTCGTGTCGTCAACGTCCTTTTTGTCTTTCTTTTCATTGCTCTGGCTGCGGGATCGACTGTGACCTCGGCTCGAACTGCGCGAGCGGCTGCGGGTATGGCTACGACTCCGGCTGTGGCTACGTCTGCGACCTCGCGGGCTACGGCTTCGGCTGCGTGAATCGCCGCTCTTCTTGGCTAGGTAGTTCGCTTCCTTGACGCGGATGACAGTTGTATCTGTGCGTGTCTTGAATTCGGTGTCGTCCAGTTTTGAAACTGCGCGGAGCATGTCTTCCCTGTTGGAAAATTCGATGAATCCGCCACCCTTTTTATCTACTCGGGCAAAAATCACGTCTCCAATCTTGCGAAAGAAGTCTTTGACGTCTTGCCATGCCGCACTCTCAGGCAAACCAGTCACGTCGACTGAATACTTGCCGCTGCCCATGAGGTTGCGCCCAAACCCTTTCGAATCACCTCGATCGGAACGACGACCACCGCCATTTGTGCGTTCTACTCGCAGACGCTGGCCGTCAAACTCGTAGCCGTCACGGCCACGAATCGCATCTTCGGCATCTCGAGGGTGGTCGAACTCAATAAACGCAAACGCGGGAGGGCGGCTGGGCTGCTTGATATCAATGTCTAGGATCCGCCCATACTTGTAGAATAGGTCATCCAACTCACGGGTGCGGACGTCCATAGGGAGGTTGCCGACGTACACGCGTGTGCACATGTTCGATACGAGGTTTTGTGATTGAAAATGTGTGGCAAATAACCGTAGCGGAGAGAATCCGGATACAGTATCCGGTCAATATGGCTTTTCGAGAGAAGTAGTGTACTAGAGCTATTTTGTTCTCTTGCAGCTCAAGCACCTGGAAAATCGATAACTTGAGCAATATTTCATGTGTCCGGTCGATTTAGCTGAATACTCGGTCGAAATATACTTCCCTCGATTGCAAGAGTGTTGGTACAGTTGAAGATGGTTGCCGCGGTGATAATCTGTGTCGACGCCACCACACGACATGGAGCCTCGGTCTTCGAGTCCAGTGGAAGTTTCGGCATGGGTCGATGCGATCTTCCATGATGAGACGTCGCGATGGGAAGCCTGAAGTTGGGCGTCCTTCGATCGTGAACGATCTGCGTTTGCATTGATCAATTGACACCCGACATAGGATATTGTGATAACACAAGATGAACCCTCGACCAAGACCTGCGACGCCTTTTCAATTTGTTGGGTCGCATCTCTTTCGTCCAAGCGCAGACATGGCTGCAGGGCAAGTGAATTTGAACGTTCGGTCATCCTGAAAGTGCTGGAAGTTCCAGAACAGCTTGAGATGACAACGGAGTGACAACTTTGCCACGGGGCAGCAGCGCACCCACACAGGACGCACGCGTTTGCAGGACTCACTGCAAGAGGGCTGCATCCCGCGGTTTTAAACGGTTTCTGGCGCATCGCTCTCCGTGCATTCGTAACTGCAATTCCACTGTGGACGCCATGGAGCCTGACAAAGCCGTCATCGACTTCGTCACGAAAGCGTCCCGCACTGATGGACGTCCTGGAGTGACTTCATCACCGTCAACCGAGCCGAGTTTGTTTCACGTGCTGCACGTGCACGAGCAACCTCCGATCCTGAAGCGGACGATCCCGACACCGCACTACGCCAAGGATTTACTGTCGCCTCCAAAGTCTCGGTTAAACTTCTACTTGGATCAACGCCAACAGGTGCAAACCCTGCAACCATCCACACCCCCGACGTGGTCCCCCGTGACCCCCGGCACTCCGCGGCCCATCACGGTGTCGTCGTCGCCGCGCGAAAAAGCCGCCGCCGCGGCTCCCCGAGTGGTCCACATTCACGGCCGAGAACACCTGGAAGTGAGAGCATGTATGTTGGCCCATCGATACCGACTCAATGTGGACGAGCTTGTCAAGTCGCGCGACGACCACCGACAGGCCGTGGCGGGGCTCAAGCAGCAGCGCCACGCCACGTTGCTGCCAAACACGGCCATCGCCCAAGAAACCGCTCGACGGAAGACCCAGTTCCTTCTCGACCATTACTTTGGCATGCACGAGGGTACCGACCAGCCGCCATTACCTCATCCGACTGGGTCTTCACGACCTAGCCACAAGACCGGGACGTCGTGGCTGCCCTCCCCCAAGTTCGTGTCCACTCGATCGATGTCAATTGAACGGATGTGCAGGATGAGCAAGCGTCTGGCGGCGGACGCCCCGCCTCATTCCCCATCTCCTCGTGTCAGCGACGCGCAGCACGTATTGCTCGATGTTGTCGATGAATGGTCGCTGCATGCCGACGCGTCAACGTCGGACGTCGAGTCGTTCTGGCACTCGGTGACGGCACACATGGAAGCGTCATGTACATATCCCATCGCCTCGTCTTTCGTCCACGGATCGAATGACGCCTCATCCGATGCATGATGTTCCTAGACGTTCTCCAAACGACGGTCGTGGACGCTGCCCACCCAAATACACTGGCTGTCCAAATTGCCCTCGACTGTTTAGCCAAACTGGCCGACCGTCTGCCAAGCTATGCGCGCCTCCTTCACGTGATTCATGTCGTGCTCGAACGCGCCGTCTACGCCCCGGAGGAGACCCCGTCTGCGAATGCGTCGACGAAACCATCTCGTCGTCAGTTGTTTGTGGACAAGCTCGCAGAGACGCAAGCGTCCCTTGATCGCTATATCGGCCAAGTGTCCGCGTTCAAAGCATCGCAGAAGCGCACCCCCCTGGAGAAAATTGCCGACGTTGTCGCGTCCACAGCGGTAAGTTGAAAACATTCTGTTGAGGCTTCGACGTGCCACGTTTTGTGCTCGATTCGTGGGTGCCGTTGTGGCGCGTTGGACGGCCTGAACGGTGGGTCGTAGAGTGAAACGGAGCGGCACGAACTTCTCTTGAACGTGATCGGCCAGCACTTGCCGCAATCCACCCTTGGCATGGACGTTGTGATGGCGGCAGCCACGCATGCGTCGCCGCCCGACCAGATCCGCCTCGTGCAATCCGTTTTGGCCCACCGATCCGTGCACGACATGCAGTCTGTGCTCCTCATGATGCACCAGCGGCACAAACAAGCACTGCCCATGTTTATGGAGGACCATGCGGACGCGATGGAGGCACTGATCTTGGATGACGGCGGTCGTGGTGTGCAGCGCGTGATGGAGGCGAATGGCACGTTCTTTAGCGATTTGTTTTTGCGCGCGCCGGCATTGCTCAACAACGCGTTGCAAGTACGTGGAATGCCTTCGACCAACTTGTGCCTTGTCATGGCGGCGCGCGTAGGCCCCCACTCCGCTCCTCGGTCAAGTCGTCGAGCAGAATCGGTCGGCCATTTCCAACATCCTAAGCCAGAAGCCCGACGTGTTTCTCCAAGTTCTTGCTAGCGCCCTCAAAGATAACAACCTACTTGCCCTGGAAGAGTACTTGGTCAAAACCCCCAAGGCGCTGCGAGATGTGCTCCTCAACCGCCCTACTCTGCTCTCGGGCGTCGTCAAGTCGAGCCCAAGCATCTTAACTGGTACGATGCCAAGATATGCTTAGGGGCCAGAGTAGATGTCGCTGACTGGTTGGGCAGACGTTCTAGTGAACGCCAAGGCTGTCTTCGCCCGCGTCGTGACCGAAGTGCCGGATCACTTGACGGCGGTGTTCAATGCACACCCCGCGTCCATCGGCACGATGTTTGCAGCATCAGGGGAAACCCTGGCGCCCATCTTGGACCAGTGCCCACAGGTCCGACGATCGCACGTTGATTTTGTCATGGCGCAGCTTTGTTTTCTCGACTAGGTGCTGAGTGGGTACTTGGAGAGCGCCCCGGAGACCGTGCTTGATATTGCCCACCGGTCGCCAAAGCTCGTCTCGATGCTGTTTTCCCGGTTCCCCGACTTGCTCCTGGAACCACTGGAGCTGAACCCGACCATCCTCGCGACGTTCCTCGCGTCCCATCAGGATATTTTAAAGACGTTGCCAATTCACGACTTTGTGGACGCCAGTGGGAGCAGCAGGTTCCGCAAACTCGGAACGGCTGCGACGCAGACCGGTGAGAAGCCAAACGGACGACACGCCGCCTGACAACGAATCCATGCGTAGAAACAACGGTGGCCATGCAAAAACAAGTTGCGAACGGCGCGGCCAAGCTCAAAAAGCGAAACAACGTGCTCATGCAGATCATCAAGAAGCGCAAAGTGAACGCGATGCCGGAAGCCGACGTGCTCAAGGAAATCTCCAAGTTGTACGCCAAGAAGATCGTGTTCGATGACATCGACGATCGAGCCGGCCTCGACCGGTACTCGCTCGCCGAGCTGTCGCAGGTATGCCGAGCACTTGGCACGACTGGCCAAGCGATCACGCGTAGGATATATACGTCCAAGAATTTGGCCTCAAAAGCACCGCCCAAAAGCGAATTGCGAGTCTCGTGGCAGGGCTGAAAAAGGTTCGTCGCTCCATCGCAAGCCTGCCACGTCGGTCAAAGGCAGACAACTTAAATGAGTTGTTTGCGCAGATCGATAAGGACAACTCGCGTGCGCGCTGGTTCAGTGTTCTCCTTGGTGCCACGGCCGAGCTCTACAACGCCCAAGCGATCGATGTGTACCTCCAAGCACTGCAGCTCATGGTGCCGCCGGGAGACGTCGAAGCGCGGCTCGGCGATGGATCGACGCCGTGCTTGGTACGATTCTCCAATATGTGTTCAACGACTCGTTGGATGTCGAATAGATCCCGTTGCATACTGCCAAGGATCTCGCGCTTCATGCGTACGACAGTTCCATCAGCATGGACGTGCGGCTGCAGCTGCAAAAGCGGATTGTTGGGCTTCCGACCGAAGCTCATGTGACCGCCGACGGCAGCCCCGTCGCGGCATCGCCGCCGTCTGCATTGGATGAAGGGCTGCAGATGTTTGTAAACCTGGACGATGTCATGGACTGCGTCATGTCCATGTGGTACGAGTACCAAACCAAGTAAGTCGCCAGCCACGCCTTGGGATCGACATGGACCTTTGATATCCCCCTCGTCGTGGGGGGTGTCGGGACGTGGTGCTTTGCTGCGTCGTCCGTCTGCTGTCGACGTGTGGATAGGATAGCCTGACCAGCGATGGGGCGATCTCTTGTAGCATCGACAAGGAAATGACCAAGCTGTTTGCGGAGGCCGATGAAGATGGGAACGGCGTCCTGACGTACCAAGGTGATGCTCCGTCCACTGGAAGCCTCCATTGACGGGGCCACATGTAGAATTCGAATCCATGATCAAAAAGGTTGATGCAGACTGCGACGACCGCACGATCATGCGCATCTTCAACATGTGCGGCGAAGAAAATGACCAAGGCGAACATGAAATCAAACCGGTACGAACGTTGTACAACGTTAGCGACACATGCACGCTTGGACCGGCACGCGAGTGCATGGCTGCCAGACGAATTCCCTTGCTGCGAGTGCTCGAGTTCTAATCGTTGTGTGGCTGCCTCGAGTAGTCGGACTTTGCCACCGTCATGCGGGCGTACCACGTGAACAACCAGGACACGGGCGCCTCAAGCACCAGCGCCGCGTCGGCTCCACAAGCGTGATGCGCATACTAGCGGCGGGGATACGTCGCCGCGGTGGGGACGCGCCCTTGTTGCGGCGTAGATGTTGCTTCATGTTGAATGGATAGCAGCATCAACTGCTCGAACTCGGCAAAACTCACCTTTGTCATTCATGAGAAAAATCAAGGTAAACATGCTTGAAAACGCACGCTTCAGGCATGCCCTCTTCGATTGAGAGCTTGTCTCATGCGCATGGACACGTACTTTGTTGTCGTGGTTCGTGTCGGCTTCCCGAAAGAGAGTGTCTACCACGGTAAGTGGTATGTGCGGCGCTATTGCGTGGCACGCCTGTGGCATGAAGCCATGCCCTTGAGTGCATTCCCGATGGATGCAACCATGGTGTCACCTGTGTGAAGTTGGAGAACGAGATAAACCCGGACGAGTCCAAGTCGAACGCCTTGAACCATCGTCGAATCGCCTCGGCGACGTCGACGTTGGCCAAGCGACGGCCCATGACTCGAACAAACGTGTCTTTATCGACTTGCACAGAGTCGTACGATTCGGAAGAGATCTCAAACAGAGACAGCAGAACAAGCTAGCGATGTGCACGCATCGACGGGGTCAGCAAACAAAAAACCATCTTTGCAAACGTACTCTGGTCGGGGCGCTACCCAAAAGCGCCGTCACCGCCCACTTGAGTTCGCTCTTAGTCAGGTACCCTTCAAGCGCCATCACATCTCCATGTATGACGATCCGTCCAACCTTTGTTCTGGCCATCGTACCGCCGATAGCATTCCTCGATCGTCGCAGTTGTCCGCAGCATCCAGCATCCAAACCGCGTCGCCCGGATAAAA
>NW_008580170.1:883529-919807 GCF_000520115.1 Aphanomyces invadans
ATTACAATGTATAGATAATATGGCGGATACGACAAATCCATCCGACAACAAGCTGATTGGCTGATACGACAAAAAGAAATGATGATTTGTTTTGCGATCCAAGAAGTAGAGGGGATACCCCCTCTACTTAATGGTCCGCCAGGTTTCCCCATTGGGCATGGACCCTCACAAAATAAGGGTACCGGTCATTGCAATTGGCCCCGAGTTCAATCCCGGGTGGTGGCAAAACATTTTACATGACTCAAAATTTCGAAATGCATTTACATAATATTCAATCGTTTTCTACGTCTAACCTCATGAAGTATCTTTGCGTAGGAACTCGTGAACCCTAGATACGAAGCTTCGAACTGCTGAAAGGTCTGGTACTTGCTGAAGGCAGTTGACAAAGTGAGACGCTCAGAATACTTCTTCCTGTCCATACGTATCATCTCCTTCGTGTAGTCCTTGAGAGCACAAACCAAGCCAATGCTAGGGTCAGCGACAAACCACTGCTGCCAAGCGTCCAGAGCCGATCGAGCAGTAGGTACGGACTTCTGGGACACAAACTGATCCATTGTACTCTGTCGCATAGGCACAGCCGACATGGCGCCGACACCAGCTGCCTGCCCTTGCAAGTTCTTGGCCACTGCTTGGCCAAGAGCCTCGACGGAGAACCCCATGCCACCCGCCACACCACCATTGCCGCCCGGCCATTGAATGTTGCCAGTTTCGCTGCCAGTGCGCAGCAAATTGCGTGGGTTGATCTCGTTGCTGATGCTCTGTGTGATCAGGTACTCACAGCATGTCTTAGAGTCCGCCCATCGACACCAGGCCATCAACTCGCGAAAGTTGAAGCGCCGTTCCACAGACTCAAACACACGAAAGAACGCACCACCACGCCGGAGGCTGTGTAGGGTTATGCCGATAGGAAGGTTTGGAGTGCGCTCGACAACGTCGACTAGGATTCGCCGCAAGCTGGCTTGATCGAGACCGCGGCTCCACTCAACTTTTGGTACACCCGACTGTGGCGAGACAAAGTTGGGAAACACAAAGGTACTGCTGTTGATGTTGACTCCGGCAGCTCTGACCTTCGAGAGGTACTCGTCGTAGAAGCCGCACACGCGCAAGCATGGAAACGTGGTCTCATCAACAAGATGATACACTTGACAATCCTCTTCGACATTGGCCTTCTTGTGCCAACGGAGACGTACGGACAGGTAACGACCCCTGTCGTCTCCAACAATTTCGACGTCGTTCCAACGTAGGGCCAACACCTCACTTGTGCGAAAGCAGCCAATAAAGCCCACTGCCAACAGCAGCCGCAGCATTGCGCCCAGGAACGGGTGGAGATGCGCCAACGAGTTCATCAGAGTCGACAGTTCGTGCACGGTGATTGGATATGCCTTCTTCTCTTCGTCGAGGTTGTTTTGTTTGTTGTACTTCTGTAACCCAACAATATAGCGTCGGGTTGTTGAGTCCTGGGCTGGGTTTGGCACCACACCACACGCTGAGAAGTACGCGACCAGGGCGGACTTGGCAAGGTCAATGGTCCGAGCTTTACGGCCTTGAGTGTACATGTGGTGGAAGAAGTCGGTGCATTCCTCTGTTCCCGCCTCTCGGGGGTCAAGACCGTCCTTGTTCAGCCGGAGGAATGCCTCGAACTGCTTCTGATAGGTTGTGTAGGCGCGCCTTGTGGACGCACCGTGGAACGATTCTTGGATGGTCTTCTTGGAGGCCACCATCGTTGGCTTTGACGGCGCCATTTTAAATGGTCGTGGTGGTTATGTAACTCCTACCAAGTGATTTCAACCAATCCAATTGTGTTATTCTCAATGTTCTCTGATATGTTGCAAAACGACATTGGAGTCGACCAATCCGTTGCCTCTAATCTATGGAGTCCAATCATATTTTACCTTTATGTCGTTTCACCAATGACCGCTCTAAATTTTGTCGTTTGAATGTCGGATGCCACTAACATGTCAAATTTAGTTTTTGATGTGGATTCGGTATATGGGACCTTCGCTTCGTCATGGAGACCATCGTGGGGATGGACGATGCAGCATTCGCATTCGAACAGTGCGTATCGTTGCTTCCTCGGAAGAGGGGGGAATCACCATGGTGGCGGTGTTGTTTGCTCGTGAATGGAAGCTGTTGTGTTGAGGGAATCCGCGTTGCGTGCGTGGGTGTTAGTCAGCGGGGGTTCGATTCAGTCTCCCACGGAGCGGGGATGCTGAATGTGCACCCTTCGATCATGCTCGCTGTTCGCTTCCTGGCGGCGGTGTTCGTATGGTTGGTAGCACATCGTGCGGTGGCAAGGAGCGCGCGCATGCCTCTTCCGCCCACAGGAATCCTGGGCGAGATCGTATGTTTGAGGTTTCGTTATTGCGCGACAGTCTGTCACCTGGGTGCATCGCGCTTCAAGTTGCGGCGGCACGTGTGGTTTGATCATGTCGTTGCAACGGAGCACTGCGAAAGAATGAAGTGGCTGTACGACGACTGTAGCTGTCGGCGGGCGCTCTTCCTCTGCGAGGCTCGCTGCCGTATCGCTGAGATGCGCCCTGATCGAGCGGGCTATCGTCGGCCAATATGAGTCACTAGCCTACACGTCAAGAATTCTTAATCGTCCGCCGTGGCGAAACGAAGTCATACGCGGCGCCGCCCGACGACCGGCAGGATCGCATCTTCATTGGGTCCGTCGGAGAGTTCACGAACATCGGAATGATCCAATGGAATTGCTCATGTGTTTTTCTAATTATCCGGAATCAACCAGTTACCAGCCCGTCGACGGTTTCGACTTCCGACCCGACGCAGCGCCCTTGGCGGGATCTTGGCGTGATGGGTGATGTTGGGCGTTGGCGCAACTCGTCGACGGTGTACCTTGCCATAGACGTATGTGGTGTGCGACAGCGGCCGTGCTGTGCAACGTAACTGCAACTTGGAGCCCCACCGCGGACGCCCCAACCGCGCACGACACGGATCGCGCCGTTGGTAGCCCATTCGTACGGCCGCATCGCAACGAGCTGGTCCGTCAATAGCCTAACCGGTCACACCCCACGTGCGCAAATCCACATGCCGTGACTTTCGTGTGGGAAAATGTTGTGTTTGGCAGTATGCATGTCCGCCACGACCCTCGCATGCGACACCACCGCACATGCAGAGACTTGCGACAGGCAACCCTCGAATCCTGGGGCATACCCTACCACAGCGCTCGAGGTCGACAAATGCTGGTGCAATTTTACGTGGAACCGCGCAGAGCTGCCCTTGTCTGCTAACTGGGGGGGCTACAACGGCGGGGGCGGAGCGGCGTGGTTCCGACCCGCGAGTTGGGCGGATCGCCCCTTGTCGTCGTTCACCAAGTGGGCGTTGGTCACTTGGCGCTGTGCATGTCAGCATCGTTTTGCTTCTAGTACCTTGGTTGTTATGCAGCGAGCCTGGAGCACGCTAATTTTTACGTGGTACCACGTTGGACGCACAGGAAAACTCTACGCACGAGCGAAGCAACCGTTGTGGGTGCATGCAGTTGCGAGCTACCGAACGCCTGGTTTGTTGCTGGCCATGGCGCCGCTTCAGTCACGCGGCTCAGCATCATCCGCTGGCTGTCTTGAACTGGCGAGAATCATAGGTGTTGTTCCGGCCCCATCGTCTCGGCGGGAATTCATGTCGACAAGAGGGAACGACGTCGGTGGCAAACCCGAAGCACTGCTGGGTGGCCCACCCCAGGGTCCCACGTTCGGAAGGCTATCTTTCGAAGGCAGCAGATGTCGTACGGCCGCTCGAAATTGACTCATGTCAAGCGATACGTGTGAGCAGCACGTGCTCGTCGCGATGGAATCGAACGTCGTCGGCGTAGTCCCAAAAAATTCATCGTTGCCGACTCGGCGCCGTGATCTGAACGCGCCTCGTTCATGCAAATGGGTTGTGTGCCGCCCTCCAACGCGTACACGTGTTGTTCAGAGGATGCTGCTGTAGATGGCGTCGGAATCGGCCGCGCCACCTGCTGGGGATGGACCCAAGCAGGTGGGGTTGTCCCACTTGTTTCGATGACTTGACGACGTTTTTCGGGTTGCCTCCGTCGCAAGCATTAATCGATTCACGCCGACACCGCCACCCACTCGTTCGTCTTTCTCTGGAACGAACGGCAACCATGTTTTTGCACGTGCCGCCCTACACGAACGCCCCCACGGCGCTCATCTACACCTCCCGCGATGGAGCCACCGCCCCAACGTACTGCGCGGCCGCCCCATGCAGCCGCTTCGCGAAAGACAACGGCCTCTGCCTCTTCCACACCGCCGTGGTAGCCTGCAAATATTCATACCCTGTGTCAACTCAACCGCAGACTTCGGTCTCGGCTGGTCCGCTTCGACACCAACCTAATCTCATGTTGTACCTCCCGTCGAGAGCGTCGAACGAATCGGTGTGCAGCGGCCGGTCGTCCCCAGCATCGGACGACGTTCGCCGCGTTGTCAACCGCAAGTTATGCCGCGTCGATCCATGCACGAAGCGCGCCAAGTCGGGTGGCCTGTGCATCGCCCACGGCGGCGGAAAGCGGTGCGACGTGGACGGGTGCGTCAAGAGTGCCAAGGAGCGCGGGTTCTGCATCTCCCACGGAGGGGGCAAGCGCTGCCTCGGTGAAGGTTGCAACAAGTCGGCACTCCTTGGCGGGTACTGCGCTCACCACGGCGGTGGCCGGCGGTGTGGCGACGACAACTGCAACAAGTACGCTCTCTCTGGGGGCTATTGTATCGCCCACGGCGGCGGCAAGCGGTGCAATTTTGTCTCATGTCCAAAGAGCGCAGTGAGTGGCGGGTTCTGCGTCGCCCACGGCGGCGGTCATCGATGCGCGACGGCAGGGTGTATGAAAGGGGCAGTCACAGGCGGCCTTTGCATCAAACACGGCGGTGGCAAGAAGTGCCGGCTCACGTCTTGCCGAAAGAACGCCCGCACTAAGGGGTACTGTTTCACCCATTTCAAAGCGATGGAAGCCTTGGCAGGCAACGACTTTGGCGGAGTCGTCGAGGTGTAGCAGTCCTCGCGTATGAATATCGTCCCTATTTATGAAGCAAGTGCGGCTCTTCGCGTTGTGCAGGACCGACACCGTCGAGCGGCTTCTCGCTTACCACACCACTCTGAAATGTAGCAAACATCGCGACGACCAGGCTCCGAGGGCGACCCGTGCGCGGACGGCGCTCTCTCACGCAGTGGGATACCTTTACCACCACCACAAGTTGCGTCAGGTAGAGGGGACGCACATGGGTGCGGCATCGGCTACCTTTGGATGCGAACCCCTACGACGGACGGTTGGATCGCGAAAATATCTCGACGTGCCGTTCTTTCGTGGGCAGGGGGGTGCATCCTCCGGCCATTGCAAGTCCCCCCGCTGCAGGCGACACCCACGACAGGCACGTGAACGCGCGCGACGACGCCCCGCGTAGAGTCGTGGGTGGGAATTGGGTGATTTGTGGGTGCTTCGCGCCGCGATCCTTTCGCGCGGTGTTGGGTTCCATGGCAATCTACCACCAAACTGTACAACCACCTCAGCACCATGTGCGGCGCGCATCCTGGTTTCAACTTGGGTGAGGGCTCGCAGCGGCAACGACCGGGTGAAGGCTCTGCTTCGCGCCGCCCATGTGAAAGGGCAAAAGCGTCCAAGGAATCAAGTGAATCTGAGCACCGGCTGCATCCAACTGGACCGAGTCACATGGACAGCCGCCCTCCAGATGCGCCGCCAGCCGAACGCCGCGTGTGGTTCCATTCTCGCAAACGGTGGGCATGTTTGCAAGCCCCATTCTGGTACGTTCATAGTCATAGATCACAGACGCGCTGCCGTGGGCCGATGCTTTTGCATGGGGGCATTTCAAGTGCAGGATGAACTACATCGTTTGGCTTTGTTTGCCAGTTAAAGCCACACACTAGAAGAGTCGTCGTTGCCTTCGTCTTCGAACTTGGCTTGCCTTCGACACGATTGCACGGCAAACCCTGTCACGAGCATCACGCCGACAGCGGACAGCCCCAAGTTCACCCAAAACACAGGGCGTAGCGAGGCAAAGAGCGCCGGAACCAGGGGGATCACGATGCGGGCCATCGACCCAGCAGATCCGAACACGCCCATCCAAAGACCTTGGGGCTGATTTCCTAACAATTTCGAGAACGCCGCAACAGACACCGCGGTCAGTAGGGGCCCTCCCACAGACCACACCAAGTAGATGGCCGTGCAAAAGATAGACCAATTGGGCGGGTCCATGAGCAAGAGCCCGTTTCCAACTACAAACGCGCCGAGCCCAGCCAGGAGCCACGCAATGTCACCGATGGCACCTCGCCACAGCTCGACACTGGCATACGTGAGCAGCCCCAGGAGCCCCATAACAAACTGAAATGCAGCGGCGGCGTGGACAGGATCGTCGGCCGGAGTTGATACGGCGCTTACCGTTTGCATGTGCAAAGGCACCAGAATCGTCTCGAACGCGGCGATCACGCCCCGCCCCACCACGTTGAGTAGCAAAAAGACGCAGATGCCATAACAGTCAAACAAGGGGGCTGGGTCGAGCAACGCTTCCTTGGGGTGAAGGGGCCCTGAAGCATAGGGTTGGCATGACGGGGCGTCGGTGGCATCGATGGAGTTGTCAAACACTACGACCATACAGATAAGAGTAAGGACGTTCAGCGCCGCCAGCACAAGACCGGGCATCGTAAACGGGTTGAGTGCGAGGCCCGAAAAATGCACGTCTACGGCTGCAAACAAACCACCGATACCAGGGGACAGCGCATACCCAACGAACACGACTAACGCCAAGCGATTCATAAACTGGACCCGATCGGTCACGGGAGTCATCGCTGCAACGTTGGCGCGGCAGACGCTGAGATTGCCAGCGCCAAAACCGACGAGGAATCTGCTGGCGTACAGCCACACAAACTTGGCACGTGATGGAGCAGAGACATTTGAAAGAATCGTTGAATTGGTGGAGGCTGACGCGGGTGCATCCAACCACGTCGACGCGGGCAGGAGGTACATGACGTTGCCCACGATCCCAATCAAGGCACACAAAACATGGACGGACCGAAACGAAAATTTGTCGCACAGCCAGCCGAGAAGCATCGACGAAGCCAACCGCCCGATGCTAAACACAGACGTGGCTCGACCCATGTCGGCGAGAGACCCATCCAAGGACTCGCAGTAGAGAAAGAGCGTCGGCAGCACGAGGCCTCGCGCTGCCTCGGCGGTGAATTGGGCCAAGTAGATCACGCATAGCTGAACATGCCACTGGGTCGTGCGCGGCGGCGGTCGCTCACATCTGTCCTGGAGTATGCAATACGGCGTCTCGAGCGGTTGGAGTCGCGACGGCGCAGGGAGTGGCAGCATGTACCTTACTCGACCACACCGCCGTCGTCCTCAAAAATCACATTCGCCCCACCTAAAATTTCGAAGCCATGGCGTTGACATTCGAAAAGATGCGTCGTCGGGTTGTAGACCGCCCGCGGGGGGCCTGCACACTGGAAGATGCGTGCGACTGAAGTTCCTGCATCGATCGAAACGAGTGCGTCCATAATAGCGTGTTGTAAGTTCGAGAACCGAGTCGAACGGGGGCATTCATGATACCGCGATGGCGTTGCTGAGACGGCTGAGATCACGGTCATGCCACCCGCGCAATGGTGTTGATGGTCGCATGAGGCTGGGCATACTATATTTTGAGTAGCGTCGACTTTGGTCCGTGGAGCAACGACAACCAAGGCGGCACGAGAAAGCGAGTGACGAACGCTGCCGAACCTCCCATGCCCGTCCCCGCATCTTGCTGTCGTCCGGACTGGAGAACACCGCGACAGACACGGTCGAGAACAAAGGACTGTCAGCGCTCCAGATGAATACGATGCACACTGTTGAACGAGAGCACAGCTACGTTGTGTCGGCGATCGAGTGGCATGAGCACCCCGCCACGTAGCATGCCAAAGAGCCTGAGATTGGTTACAACCAGACCTTCCATGCACACACCTTGACCATGCCGGCATGGGCGGAGGACGCTTCTGGCTCCGAGGAAAACGGTCGCAAAAACAATTTCCGACAAAAACGGGGTAAAAAAAGTAATCTAAAGGGTTTCATTGGAATATAATCGATCCATAACTAAGCGCAATGAGCCTCTAGTTTACTTCTTCTTGCCGGCGGCGGCCTTGCCCTTGCCACCCGCTTCCTTCTTCGTGACAGAGTGGATGACACCGACAGCGACCGTTTGACGCATGTCACGCACGGCAAAGCGGCCAAGAGGAGGGTATTCTTGGAACGATTCGACCGTCATGCCCTTGGTGGGTTCCAAGATGACCATGCACGCATCGCCAGACTTGACGAACTTGGGGTTTTCTTCGAGCACCTTCCCCGAACGACGGTCCATCTTTTGGGTAATCTCCTTGAACTTGCACGCAACGTGCGCCGTGTGGCAATCCAACACGGGCGAGTACCCGTTGCCAATTTGGCCGGGGTGGTTCAACACAATCACTTGGGCAGTGAAGTTTTCCGTGCCCTTGGCGGGGTCCGTCTTCGAGTCAGACGCGACGTAACCACGGCGCAAGTCCTTCACGGCAACGTTCTTGACGTTGAACCCGACGTTGTCACCAGGGACGGCTTCAGGCAAGGATTCGTGGTGCATTTCCACAGACTTGACTTCCGTCGACAGACCAGAGGGACCGAAGGTCACGACCATACCGGGCTTCAACACACCGGTTTCAACACGGCCGACCGGGACCGTGCCAATACCACCAATCTTGTACACATCTTGCAAAGGCAGACGGAGGGGCTTGTCGGTGGGACGCTTGGGAGGGTTCAAGCCGTCAAGGGCTTCCAAGAGGTAAGGTCCCTTGTACCAAGGCATGTTGGGCGACTTTTCAATCATGTTGTCGCCTTCCCAGCCAGAGATGGGCACGAAAGGAATCTTGGCGGGCTTGTAGCCAACCTTCTTCAAGTAGTTCGTGACTTCTTCCTTGATTTCGTTGTAGCGACCTTCGCCGTACATGACCGACGAGTCATCCATCTTGTTGATGGCGACAATCATTTGGCGCACACCCAAGGTGAACGCCAACAAGGCATGTTCACGGGTTTGGCCTTCCTTGGAGATACCGGCTTCGAATTCACCGACACCCGAGGCGACGACCAAAATGGCGGCATCGGCCTGCGAGGTACCGGTAATCATGTTCTTGATGAAGTCACGGTGACCAGGAGCATCAATGACCGTGAAGAAGAACTTGGGCGATTCGAACTTCCACAACGCGATGTCGATCGTGATACCACGTTCGCGTTCGGCCTTCAAGTTGTCCAACACCCAGGCGTACTTGAAGGACGTCTTGCCGAGTTCAGCAGCTTCCTTCTCAAACTTTTCAATCGTACGCTTGTCGATACCACCGCACTTGTAGATCAAGTGACCGGTCGTGGTCGACTTACCGGCATCGACGTGACCGATGACGACGAGCGAGATGTGGGTCTTTTCTTTGGGCATGTTGAATCAAACGAGCAAATCCAGGAATGACCGCCGCTCGTGTCGGCGGCCCCGGTCCCCGCTCCCAGCCACCATTTCGTGGTGCGATATGACTCGCTAATATAGGTCTGAGAGGGCGCCGTGACGCGACGACGCCCAACGTCTAGAGGAGCTGCTGTTGATTTTATTTATGCCTTTGTATGAAATGGGTAAAGTGCGATCCTGCAAAGTCGCGACTCGCCACGAGCGTTGGCATCGCAACGGAGGGGCGGAACTGGACGGTCACACACATAAGTATATCACAGGGGACGAGATCCCTTGCATGATGGGTCTTGGGGTGGCATGGTTGTACGTGGATCATGTGTGGAGGAAGCGGTGAAATACACGTGGCAACGGCAAAGTGGCATCAGCTCGGACATGTCCACCTTCAACAAGCGACGGAGCAACGTGGTAAGTTCGCCGGACTGTCGTTCGTAAGAGGGTCTTTGCTTGAAAAGAACTTGAGTGAACTATACTGGTCAGTCGACCCTGTCGAAATAGCATCCGATTCGAGTGGTGATGGTGGGGGGCGGATTTTCACTTGGAGTTTGTATACCTATTGGAAAAGAACGAATGGCGACAGCCAACCGCAGCTTCGGACGGGATAGGGGAGGGCGCTGATTGGCTCGCTGGATGGAACCGCCGCGCCAACACCCAACCATGGCAATGAAACGGCGCCGTGGCGGGCGTTCGTGCGTGGAAACTCTCTCTCGTTGGGGATGGGAACAACGGCGCGGACGACATAGAAAACAGGGTTCGATGTGGAAGTGTGACGGTGCGCCGATGCGTGCTCACCCGGTTGATTGTGGATGGTTCACTGCGGATGCTTGGAACGTTGGTGTGCTGCCGATTGCTGGGCATGCACTTGAGCGATAAAGCGACCAGTAAACACCGTGGCATCGCGGCGTATTCGTGGATGCGCTGGGAACAAACGAGCAAGGGAAAGAAGAGAGGGAGACGGGGTCATCCTGGTCACTGTTAGGAAGGCACCGCTCGATGAGAAGTGCCTTCCTGACATGAGGAGTGCACTAACAAGCACGACTAGATGCTTGAAGTCTACTATCCTTGGCATCACGACGGAGCGAGCCGCATGAGATAAGTCGTTGGAATCACTTGTGTATCCAATGGAGTGCGGCGCCTGACGGCGGATAGGCCGTAGAGGATGGATGACCGAATGCAAGCAGCGAGGAAAGTCGGCCCCACTTGCCCTCGATGACAACCCAACAGCAAAGCATGAACAGCAGCGCGGTGTGGAGCCATCCCGACCGTTCGAGTGTCCGTCGAGTTGTTGGCCGAAGACTCAGCAATGGCGTCCTCGCGATCTTCTGTGGCCTTCAGCTGACAGAGTGTGGTTATCCGGATAATCCCACCTTGTCATTTTTCCATCGACATGGCGAAGATGACCGCACGAACCGCACCCAAGGTCCGCACGGCTATTGCGATGATGAACATGGGGGGGCCTTCCACGCTAGAGGAAGTCCCATTCTTCCTCAAGAACCTCTTCTCCGATCCGGAGATCATTCCACTCGGTCCATTCCAGGACTTTGTGTCGTCCCTTGTGGTAAAACGTCGAACCCCAAAGATCCAAGAGCAGTATGCGGCCATCGGCGGTGGTTCTCCCATTGGAAAATGGACCAACCACCAGGGCGAAGCAATGTGCAAGATCTTGGACGAGATCCGCCCTGAGGTACATTGGAATGCATGGGGCACGTTTCACTCGACGATTTCAACTGTAGAGCGCACCTCACAAGCATTACACGATGTTTCGGTACGCGAACCCGTTGACCGAAGCGGCATTGAAGCAAATGAAGGACGACGGCGCGGAACGTGCAATTGCATTCTCACAGGTACCGCACTCCTTCTCGAACTCATGAAGTCTTGCCACACGGTCAAGTGCAATTCAACTGACGCCCCGTGTCATGAATAGTACCCTCAATGGTCGTGCACGACGACAGGTTCGAGCATGAACCATTTATGGCGCGAACTCAAGCGTTTGGAGATGGGTGATTCGTTCGAATGGTCGCTCATTGACCGGTCGACAACCTTCCTCACGGCACTGCAACTCACACTGGGGTAGATGGAACACGCATCCAGGGTACATTGCGGCCGTGAGCCGCCGCATTCAACTTGGGCTTGAAGAGTTCCCGGCTGACGTTCGCGATAAGGTAGGCCCAGATTACCTCGGTAGCGATCTCGTTGGGTGCTCAAAGACCCAATCTCGTCGATCAGGTCGTCATCATGTTCTCGGCGCATTCGGTGCCGATGAAGGTCGTGTACAAAGGCGACCCGTACACCAAGGAGATTGCGTCCACGAGCGAGCTTGTCATGGAGCATCTCAATGTGTCCAATCCGCATGTGCTCAGCTGGCAATCGAAAGGTTCGAGTCCTCTTTTAAATCCCAGCATCACGCGGGTGGTTTTCTAGTCGGATACTTGCCATGGATGGGCCCGAGCACGAGCAGCGTGATCAAGGGCTTGGCGAGCCAAGGCCACAAGTTCGTCAAGTGATGACGTCCAAATGCCTAACTTGAGTGATGTGGTAGGCACGTTCTCGCAGTGCCGATCGCATTCACGTCGGACCATATTGAGACGTTGTTCGAAATCGACATTGAGTACGCCGAAGAAGCGCATGAACTCGGTATTGAGGTACATCGTTCGGCATAGATTCAAGTAACCTTATGCTGTTGACATGTGAGCAGCACTTCAAGCGCAGCCCGTCGCTTAACGAAGAACCGTTGCTCGCACAAGCCATGGCTGACTTGGTCAAGGACCATTTGGACTCGAACACGCTCCATTCGACTGCGTACCCCCTCAACTGCGCAGGATGTGAAAACCCTATCTGTCGTAGCATCGTGAACCCGATCAAACCGTACGTGCGCCTTCGAGACGCAGCGTCTGGACGACCCACGGCCCAATCCGTCCACGACCTCGAATAGTTAAACAGCAAATTTTGTGCACAGTTAGACGATGCATCAAGCCATAGTAAATGTCATCCCATCCTCCTCTCCATGTCCCTGTACCTGCGCGAGAGCCGCCGAGACGGTACATCGTCACGTCTGGAAGTGCTCGCAGAGAATTCCGGATAAAGTCAGCGTATCCGAAACGTAACGCTTGGTCACTTCCAGCACCGCCGCACAAGTTTACGTCCGAGCAAGTCCTATGAACCTCAAGGTGAATTCTTCCCAGGGCTCCATCAAGCTCGCAGGACTGCCCGAGGACACAACACTCTTCCAGCTGAAGCTTCGACTGCTTCAAGAGACTGGCCTAGCTCCAGACGATCAAACCTGTATGTCGACACATCCATGATGTCCCCTTGACACATCGTCGATCTGTGATGACAGTGTTGAGTGGCTACCCTCCCAAGCTCATCGTTGGTGACGACAGTGAACTTCTCACAGCGCTTGGTGTGGCGTCGGGATCGGTGGTTACCCTGAAGGAGGAAGTCACGTTGGCTTCGACCAAACCGTCCAGTTTAAAGTTTGTTCGCAAGGTCATTGCTGCCGACAACAGCTGCCTCTTCAACGCAATCAGGTGTGTATCTTCATCGTGTTATCCTTGTCCCTTCAATAGGTCGTTCATGATTCATCGCGGTTGCCCGTTTCGCACAGGTATTGCCTTGGTAAGGGGGACAAGCAGAACGGCGAAACTCTTCGAAGCATTGTCAAGGTCTCAGTTGTCCACCTTCACTACTGGACAATTTGCGCGCTCAACTGCAACGAACGTAGGAGAAGATTTTATCATTCCCAACGGAGTACAACGAGACGTTTCTCGGTCGCCCCGTGAACGAGTACTGCGCGTGGATCATGGACAGCAAGTCATGGGGCGGAGAAATCGAGCTCTCGATCTTATCGGCGCACTTTCGAGTGGAAATGCTCGTGTTTGACGTTGTCAGCATGACTCGGCTGTGCTACGGCGAAGACCAAGGCTTCACCCAGCGATTGTTCCTGCTGTACGACGGCATCCATTACGATGCCATTGCTGAAACTGGCCACCGCGGCCCCAACAGCGACAAGACTTTGTTTGCCATCAATGACTTTGTCAAGGCGAGTACCTCTCACGCCTATGTAGAATCAACGCCGTCGCACGCATTCATGTCTCTGCTGTGTCGTAGGTGGAGCAAGCTAGCGTGTTGGCTGTGGAAGCGCATCAGGTACAATACCATGTCTTTCGCTGTGCGACGTCCACGGCGTTCCTGCTGACGTTGTGGTGGCAACAGACCCATCTATTCACTGACGTGAGCGCATTTACCATCCAGTGTATGCAATGCCGGAAAGCCTTTCAAGGAGAGGTAGGCTGTGACATGTTCTCGAAAGGCAGAAGCAGTCCACTGGTTCGTAGCGGCAAGCACAAGCCCATGCCAACGAGTCTGGTCACTACGAGTTTGGCGAAGTCAGGCGGGCATAGCAAAAGCTATAGATGACTCTATGGGCGCCACATTCGTACTTCCACGGCATTTCCAATGCGAATAAATAAGTGTTAGGGGCTTGCTTGACTGAGCGTAGCACTGGTGGTCATGGCATCGGTGGACGCATTTCGAGCGCACGGCATGCACATTGCAACGTGCAGGGCTGGTTGCTCGAAGCCGAGGCTGCTGGAGCACCGACGTGAATGCGCGGTGCCACAAGATTTTTCCCTCCGGGACAGTATGCGCCGTTGGTATCCGCGTGGCACCGTGAAGGTCGCGGCGACATACGGACGTTTCGCGTTTTTGTAGCAGTTTTCCATCTTAGCCAATCAAACGCATTGAACGTATAGTTAGATATTACTCAATGTAAGTCTCATGGTAAAAATTAGAGTCTATTCAAACGCTATCGTAAAAAGCGGCGAAACCGAGTTAAGGCGCGTGCCGGCAGAAGCCACGTCACTGCATGATTGATTAAGTGCTAATCTTGCCGGCCCACGCCCCCCCCCTGTCAATGCATGACACGCTGCATTGACCTGATATCTATTAAAAATGTAAGCTCTACTTTGGAATATCAGATAGATGAAATATCTGTGTCACGGGAAATTGTTTTGATTGAACGAGAGCACACGCTAGTATTATGATTGGCTGATGTGAATTTGCTGAGGAAGTCAAACATTTTGATTGGCTGTGTCCACGTCGCGTGTCACTCCTGATTGGTTCATCCATTCTACGCAATATTCTTGAACAATCAAATGAGACAAACGTTCGAGTGCGATGGAATATATACTGAACACAAGATAATTCGTTTAACTGAATCTGAAAATCCCACGGGCCCCTTGGTCGGGGAGAGCTCCACGGGTGTTGGGGTGCCACTTGCGCACTCTCCAGCCACCCCACAACCCAACCAAGCGAGTCGAGCCTGCTACCATCGACTGACATGGCTACAAACTACAACTCGATCTCACGAGACTTAAGTCCCATCGCGTCCTCCACCTCGTTCAAGCGACGGACAGCCCGATGGTACTTTCAAATGTTTCTCATCAACTTCATCGAGTTTGCCGCGGAGTCGTCTCGCGGCATTGTCATGCCGACGCTCTTCCTCTACTGCCAATCACTTGGCGGCACCCTCGTCGACATGGGCTTGCTCACGTCCATGTTCAGCGTTGGTCGTCTCATCTCGTCGTTTGTGTTTGGCTGGATGTGCGATCGGTACACGTTTCGCACTGTGTACATCTTGTCATCGTCCATTGGAATCCTCGGCAACGTGATCTACCTGTTTGCGGACTCTCATGTGCTCAGTAGCCTCGAAGTGCTGCTCGTGTCGCGGTTCATTGTCGGGTTCGGAGCCGGGAACCGCAGTGTTTGCCGCGCCGACGTCGCGCGCATGACGTCCGTGGAACAACGCCTCAAGTACATAACGATTTTGTGCATGGTGGTGTTTCTCGGGTATGCGTTGACGCCTGGCATGGGCGCCGTTCTTGTTGGGGTCGACACGAGCATCATGGGGCTGCATCTGCATGAGCTGACTGCCCCCGGTTTCACTTTGACCATTCTCAACTTGATGACCTTGCTGTTCATGATCCTTTCGTACGACGAAAGCATGAACTCCGACCACGCACCAGTCTCTACACCCGTCTTGACCGGCAAGGCAAGCAAGGATCCCGGGCTGGCGTCGCCGCTCAGCTCATATGAGCTCCCGACCAATTTAGTGTACATCGGAGTTGGAGTCTTCATCGTGCTCAACATCATCGGTCGCGGCATTCTGTCGATCTTTGAAACGATCAACGTGCCGCTGTACTTGGACGTGACGGGGTATTCAAATGCGAACGCTGTCACGTCGGCCGCGTCGTTCCAGTTCAACATGGGTCTCCTCGGGCTGCTCAGTTACTTGTCGATTGAAATGTTTCGCCACAAGATTACCGACACTGCGTGGCTCTTGATTGGGCTGAGTTCGCTCGTCGTTGGCAATGCGCTGCTCTATTTTTTGTGGCCGCTCACGTTCAACGAGATGGCCATTGGTGTGTTCTTTGTCTGGAGCATCGGCAGTCCGCTGATCACGGCCGTGTCGGTCGCAGCCTTCTCGAAAATCCTCGGGTCGAGGCAGCAAGGGACTTGGATGGGCATTCTCGGATCGTCGGCGTCTGTGAGCCGCATCGTGCTGCCGCTCCTCCCTGCCGTTTTTGCCACATTCGATCCCATGTTCCTCATCAGTTTGATCATGTCGTCCGTCGGAATTGTTCTACTCGTTTGGTACGAGCGCCTTGTCCACAATGACAAAGCCGCGCATACCTCGACGCGCTCCATCTCGATGGTGTAGGTGCGCTTTTCGATGGATTTCTATATCGCCATCGCCTGTAGGATAGATGTACATAAAGATGCACGAGATGTAAACGAATTCAACACGTTTCTCGATGCCGACAGCCATCTTTGGCCACATGTGAACGCGTTCATGTTCGTTCAAGTCCCATCGATGCATACGTTTCACCGTGAACATGTGCACCACGTGCATGGAGATTATCCAATTCGGGAATGAACCATTTTCATGAAACACGTAGCTGCTCATGAGGGGACGACTACGCAATGCCTACCGTTGTGAAGAATGTTCTGCTGTGCAGGGTAGCTGGGTCGCCCGATTGTTTGGACACGTTGCGGTCCGTGGAAGACGAGCTCAAGAGTCCACCACGTCGATTCGTTCCGTCCGCGCCGCAAACACCACCAGCCTCCTGAGCCCCAGCAAATCCATTCCCGCCATCTGAACTCTCCACGAGCACTTCACAGTTGAGATGCAGCCATTTGATGGACATCCATATCAACCCCGCTGTGTTAGTCCGTTTCATGACCAAGTGTTGGTGGAATATTGTGACCACGTCTTTATTTGGAGGATTTGTATAAAGGTGAGATATTCGGTTACGCGATGCACACTTTTGAGGCTCGACCTGTGGAGAGGTCCAACGGAGACGATCGCGGTCAGCCCTTCGGTGGCGCCTTGGCAATGTTTGCATCCTCGCATCCGTTTTCCGCATCGGACGAATGGTGTCTGCAATTGTGCATGGCTACCTCAGCAATCGCCCAGGTGTATCGTTTCGTTCGGTGATAACTCGTGATTGGGTTCGTCCGGAACACCGCGTACCCCCTCCCGCACGCCCAACAGCTTGCCTCTGGTGTTCAGTTCCCTGTCGGAGTTGGCGCCGGCAATCGCAGTGTGTGCCGCGCAGACGTCGCGCGCTTCATGTCATAAAGCAGCGCCTCACTAGACAGTGCTGAGCAACGTGACCTTCCGGGGATGCACTGACGACTGGTCTAGGTTATATTCTCGGATAGGCTTCAAATCTCCTCGAGGTGCTTTCGAACCACGAGCTCAACGCGCCTGGATTTGTTCTTGCCACCTTAAACCACGCACTAGCCTTGTTCATGGTCTGTTTCTGCGACGTTTTTTCAATTTTGTGCCTGCCATATCACCGTCGTGGATGCCATCATCAGGTTCGGAGCCTCAGCAGAGCCTCTTCGCCCCCGCATTAAAGATAAGCAAAGGGCAGACAACGACGGTCGCGAATACACCTTCGTCTTGCCCCGACGGCTGGGTACTTCGGAGTGGAAGTGTCGTTTCTGCTGAACACGAATGGACACGCAGCATCCTCGAAATCATTGAGACCATCTTCGTCCCGTTGTAGATGCAGGTGGCTGGAATCCCGGGGATTCTGCCGTGAAGTCGGTAGCGACATTTCTATTCAGCATTCGCCTACTAGGCCTGCTCAGCTACGTGGCGGTGCTCGTTTTCCGCCACTCGATCACCGACAGAGTTCTTCTGTACATAGGTTAGCTCAATCATATAACCCCCTCGTAGCTCACTGGCCGCTCTCGTTCAATGCAACGAAAGTGGGAATCTGCTTCTTTCGGAGCGTCGGGCAGTCCATTCATCTCGGCAGTATCGGTGGCAGCGTTCTCCAAGCTCCTTGGATCACGGTAACAATTCTTGTCGATGGAGGCTCGACGAGGTCTGCAACTCGTGTTGTCCTCCGCTACTCCACACGCTCTTTGCCACATTCACACCAGTGTTCATTGTTGGGGTCTCTACAATTGGCATTTCTGTGCTGAATTGGTTCGACAGCCTTGTGGCACGGGCCAGGAACAGGCAACGAGTGTTCAAACGTCGGCCGCACTTGATGCGTTTCCTCAGTGCAACCACCGCCGGTCGTGACTCCATGCGTGTGCAGCGTGACGCGGTGAGTGTCTATGAGCAGTCTGTGTGGCCTTATCCATCAGAATCGGCGCATTCACGAGCACGTCGGACTCGGTCAGTGCCCGTTGGCAGTGCGACAAAGGAAGTTGGGCTGAGGACAAACCTCTGTAGTTTTATAAGACTGCAGAGCCACTTATCGTGACAATTTAGCGGTTACCTGTTGAATTTAATATGACGGGGTCATGGGGAGTTGAGATCTGCATCGCACAGTTCAACCATCGCGGCGGCGCAGTGCGATGTCAACGTCGTGTGGAGGGCCGTCGAAGAAGCGTCGGACGTTAGCGGATGCCGATGAAGATGTGCGTTTGTACCAATCCCGGCTCGCCGAAGCTGTGAAGAAGATGATCGTGTTGGCGAGGGAGAATGCGCGGATGAAGGTGTTGCTCCAAAAGTACTTGGAAAAGGACGACACGCTACTAAGTACATCCCAGATGACGATGAGCAGTCAATTGTCGCAATCGCAGCCGACACAGTCGCAATCTGCAGTGTTGCCGCCCCTGGACTCGATTACCGAGTCGGACGACCACGTTTCGTCGGCGTCGTCGTTCGTGGGCGATTCGGCGATGGACACCTTTGGAGGGAGCAACAGTCAAGACTACTTTACATCGTCGCTGTCGTCGCCATTGCACGACGAGTTTGTGTTTGATAGCCAGCTGAGCCAGTTCGACGACCTCGCCAACCCTTCAAACCTCGTCGAAATCATGACATACTTGGACCGTCACGAAGCGTTGGATCATGACAGGTACGTGCGAACTACTCCACCGATCTCGCGGCATCTCATTGACGTGTTGCATTATCGTGTGGAACACTCACTTGGGCTCCATGCTAGATTGTTTACCATGCAGAACGAGGTAGCAACTCTTCGAAAAAGCACCACCGTACCACGTGTCGGCGTGGGGGTCCTGCTCTACTCGGCGGCTTACCCTGCATGCGTACTCATTGGCGTGAGGAAAGCTTCGCACGGTGCAGGCAAAGTGCAGCTTCCAGGCAAGTCACCTAGAGCAAGCTGGAGCTCATGGCACTTGGGGTGTAGGGGGTCATTTGGAGTTTGGCGAGAGTTGGGAAGAGTGCGCCATCCGCGAAGTAAAGGAAGAAACAGGTAAGAAGCCTCTGGCCATTCGACTTTCTGTCGGCGCCGCGCTCGACGACGATCTCGGTAGCTCTCGATATTGTCGATGTCACGTTTGCCCACTTGACCAACGACTACATGCCGGACGATGACAAGCACTACATCACGATCTTCATGCAAGCCACGGTGCAAGGCAACCAAGTGCCGCAGTGTATGGAACCCGACAAATGCGAAGGTATGGAAGTTGTCGTTGTTTTGTTTCGGAGCTTTGTCGTTGGATGTAGGGTGGGAGTGGCTGCCGTACGAAACCCTCAAGTCCCCCGCGTACCAAGCAAGGTTGTTTATGCCGCTGCACCATCTGACGCAGAGTTTATTTGTCCCACCACCCTGTGACAAGCTGGACGCATGATGGAAGCGGCGGCGTTGTGGCACCATGCAACAACTTTAGCAGTTGAGCTCGGTCCAAGGCTGATTATTTTGTAACTCGTTACGTCCATGTCACCCAAACGACCGGGACGATATGCAGACGATTCAAATGGTTTCCACCCTTCATCACAGTTTTTCTTCGCTCAGGACGAGGCAGCCCGATGGGGGCACGAGGTTCATTTGCATACAGGGTCGCGCCAACTTGGCGATGTTGTGGGCGTATGTGAAGCGCGATTGGAATGGACGGAGGAACCTCTTGGCATGCCACATCAGCGGCTACACCTGCTCATCGAAAAGTCGGCGCGACGTCGATATCACGCTACGAGGATCCAACGTAGCAGCCATTTGGATGTAACTTTGTGTCGCGCGCAGCTCGAGGAAGGTCGCATGACTGTCGTCGCTCACGAAACGCATGGGACAACACTCGACGACCTCTTGCAAAACTTGAAAGCTTTGTTTGCGTACGACTGCCGATCTATCCTCGTGACACTAGCAACCTAATGACCCGTCGTTTATAGACGCTTAACTTCCCAGTCTTCGACCGTGCGCTCCAACACGTCTTCCGGCGCTGTGTCCAAAGGACCCGTTTCTACAACGGCATGGTGAGCGTTCTGCGAATGGAGCCGACAGCATTCAATGGGGATAGCACGAACCTGTTCGTCGGGGCGCTTGCCGTTCCTTGAGCACATCCGGCTTGGGGATGACCGTGCCAGTCTTTTTCGAGATGCGCAACCGCTCGCCGTCTTCGGCGAAACGAATGCCAATGCGGGTGGGTTTGCTGCATGACGATGTCAAAACACAAACGAAAGTCATCTATCGATGGTAGTCATACCCGATGGAAGGATCGACCAAGTTGACGTTGCTGTAGTGAATGGGACCCGGCGCCAAGTAGATGCGGCCTGGCGCGACACCCGGTTTTGCCTTCACATATCGATGACGCATGTTGATGTCGTTCAATACAACGGCGTTCTTGGCACGGATGACTTCCTTGACCTCGCCCTGTTTGCCGCGGTGGGGCCCACTGATCACCTCCACCTACATTGGAAGTTCGTTTCATGTCAGCGTGGGTGCCAAGGCAGAGCATCAAGGAGAAATATCTGGATGGGTACCAAATCGCCGCGAAAGATGTTCCATGTAGGGATCGGTGCAATGAGCTTCTCACGCTTGGGCATCTTGCGCATCGCGGCAGGGAGTCGTTGCGCCATGGTCGACAGGTGCTTCGGCCGGAATTTGATTGCCAAGACACCAACCAATGCCAAACGACTCTCGTAAGTGCGATGGTCGTACTTGAGCGATGTCTCGCAATTGATTGGCAGGTTGATTATCCGGATGACTATCTTTTGATGCCCCGAAAGGGAGCACAGAAATGATTAGAAAACGGGCATTTCTCAACACAATGATGGGCTGACGCTTCTTTAAAAATCAACATTTCAGCACGTTTCACTTGAAAAGGTGCGTAGTGCTCGCTCCGATGCACACCACTACAGTATGTTGTGGTAGCGGTGCCTGGAGGAAAATCTTCGTTTTCTTCATGAATTCATTAATAGCTTGTCCAATCAAAAAACGTCCATGGTGCAGAAAATAGAGAAAAAAAAACTCGACATCCCGAAAATCGATGACAAAGGATTATCCGCATAGTTTGATTGTGATTTATCCGTACATGCAGGTATATCGAAGGACAATTCAACACACCATGCTGCGCCGGGTGCTGGTCGACAGCGGCATTTGTGAGCTCACGATGGCACACGCCAAGTCGAGGAATGCACTCAGCCTCGAGTTGATAAGAGAGCTAAAGGTTGCGCTGGATGATATCCACAACGACTCTACCATTCGGTTCGTTTTTCCTTTGAGACGAAAGTTTATTACCGTCGTCGGTAGAGTCGTCGTGCTGGCCGCCGAGGGACCAGCATTCAGCTCTGGGCACAACCTCAAGGATTTACTAAGTGCTCGCAACGATGGTGGCGAAGATGGATTTGGCGTTCTCGACGCATCGTCCAACGGCGCTGCTGTGCTTGGCACGACCTTCAACGAATGCAGCAACTTGATGCAGACCATGATGCACATGCACCAGCCTGTCATCGCAAAAGTGAACGGGGTTGCGACTGCTGCCGGATGCCAATTGGTGGCCACTTGCGACCTCGCCTATGCATCCCAGTCATCCAAGTTTTGCACCCCAGGTACGCACGATTGTGACAAAATCGATGGCGACCACTACATCAAGGTGTCAACATTGGGCTCTTTTGCACAACTCCTGGGGTCGCGCTCGCTCGAGCCGTGGGTCGTAAGCACGCCATGCATATGCTCTTGACGGGGGACATGATTCCTGCCGCCGACGCCGCGGCGATGGGTCTCATCAACGCGGCTGTGCCAGACGAGGTCATGCACTCATCGAAGCACCCTTCCTTGGTCCATCGATTCAGTCAAAGTCATGCTGAACTGATGTAGGACTTGAACGCGACGGTCTACGGTATCGCTGCCAAAATTGCTGGAAAGTGTCAACTGGCCACCAGATTGGGCAAGTCGGCGTTTTACAAGCAAATGGACATGGCTGTCCCAGACGCGTATGCGTTTGCTTCTTCCGTACGTGTTAGATATGGCCAACAGCGCCCTTACAACCGCCGTTTTGCAGGTCATGACGGACAACATGCGATCGCACGATGCGAAAGAGGGCATTGCCGCGTTTCTCAACAAAACTACGCCTCGCTGGACCAACCAGTAGGGACGCTTGTGTTGCCAACGAAACACGCCTTCCATCTCATGTCCTTGTGTAAAAGCATACTCGTTCACGTTGCATCGTCTCCGTGACTAGATATGGCTGAAGCCATCCGTTCGGATTAGCTCAATTGTGCTGAGCCATGGATTCCGGAGCGGGGCTCAGGCATCCAGCCACACCAAAATCTTGTCGACAAACGCACGGAGGCCTGGGCGTATTCAAGTGATGGCGAAATGTATCGCCATGCATGCTGTCGAGTAAGCTCGACGAATTCCAGTGAAAGGTGCCGCCAGTGTGGACCTAGCCAGCCCATGGAGTGTTCACGGCCACAGCAGGCATGGTCCACCCTGGACATGATTACTCAAAACGTCTTCGCTAATGTCCGTGGGCCGCGGCGTAGTGTGTAAAGGCAGTTGTTATTCCAAATTGACTAACACGTGGGCCGCACACATCTCCACTGGTCGCAGTACCATGCGAAACAGCTTATCGGCCATGTGATGTGGTCGATCTTGTCGGAGCGACGATGGCCTGTTCTGCCATCCTTCGCTTTAACCACGCTCCTCCTCCGGCACGTCCATTTTGACGGTGCACATCCCGACGGCCATGCTTGTCGAGACCCAACCCCGACGCCCGGTGGTCCCGCTGAAAAGAACGCCCAAGTTCTTGCAGCACCTCTCACGGTATCGTCGCCTTCGAAGATGCAACGATTGCCGCGTGGACTCGCGACGGGTCGTGCATTCAGCTGTACAACATCCAACGCCTCGAGCGCGAAGTCCTCCCCAAGTACTTCAAACAGAACAACCTGTCGAGCTTCCAACGACAGCTCAACAACTTTGGGTTCCGCAAGTGGACCAAGACTCAAAGCAAGCATCCCAACGTTCAGCCACCCCCTCTTCCAACGACACTCAACCCCCGAGACGTTTTTGGCGGCTGCTAGAAAGCCTTTAGAGAAACGCAACCACGAACCGAACCTTCCTTCGTTGGGATCTTTGTGGCGTCCTCGGCTGAGTTGTCGAGCGACTCCAACGACCTGACGTGGCTCGACAATATCGACCTGTTGGCATCCCCCGACGGAGTGGCCGGACTCAACAAGTACGACCCATGAACTTCGCTGCATTTTGGTCTCCTGCTGAAAAGGAGCCTCAACTTATTCATGATGGGTAGTTTGAAGTTTCCGAGAGGTATGTGCATCCTCGACGACAACTGGATCGGGTTGCGCTGTGCAAGAGAGTCAGTTGGGAGCGACTTCGACTCGGTACTGCTCGAATCTAGCGGACACCACGAAACTGTGCTGGAGTACACGCACGGTTGAGTGACATTTTCCCATCGCAAGGCGTACGTCAAACTTCATGACGCCGCCAAGCAGTGGCAGCAGTTCAAGTGTTTCGTGCCCCATTGGGAGGAAAAATAAATCTTCCACACAGCCACGGTTGCAGCAAAGCACCCCAGGCGTTGGACGCCTTAGTGCTGAATGCACGACCCGTCGGGAGTCACTGCGAGGATTATCGCATTTTCCGACGGTGACGATGGTGTCGACGTCCGCAGAGCTCGAATGATCCCTTCGGTAGTGCGATGGTCGATCCTCGAAGTTGGCTCTCGAAAGGCATAGCGTCCTCGTCGGAGAGTATGTTTGGAGCTGGTTACAACGAAGGATGTCAGAAAACTTTCAATCATCGCTCCGATCAGATCTACAAAACGCCGGGAGATGGCCGTGTGCGAACACAGCCGTGCCGCCGCGGTTAACGTCGCTTCAGCATGTAGAAGACGAGTATTCCAGCCGATTGTGTCGAAGTTGTGCGGAATTACCGCATCATGATACGACTATTGCACCTTAATATTGATGGAATGTCAACTGGCCATGCCGTATTGCTTTTGCGAAACGTCGCGTGAGCGTCGATTCATCTCCACATATCAGCTCGCAAGCAGACATTTACATGGCCCTGATGTACAGATTGTAGCTGGTGGTGAAAAGTCCGTCAAGGGTGGTTCTTTGTCTGTTTTGTTTATGTTGTCATGTGCTGTTGCGACTGAGTTGTCGGCGCTCAACTTTGGCGTCAAGTGTGGCACGGCATTTCGCATCCCCTTGGCGATGGACAGATCGTGGGGCGGAGGTAGAGCAAGCGGAGAGCTCTCCACTCGCTGCTTAGGCGAGTCGAACGCACGGGGGCTTGGATTGGGAAGACAGGTCGAGTTTCGGACGAGCGCACCGAAATCCAGTCATCTCCGAGTGCCACGTAGTTGTTGAAGTTGCCAGTTCGTTATCCGGATTTTTCGGGGCGGAATTATACGGCCGACAATACTTAATACACTTCGAACATGTCGTGGAAACGCAATCATGCGCACGCGCTAGCTCCGCCAAGTGCGACATCCAAGCCAGCGGGGAGGGCGCGGAAGCAGCCGAACAACTTGGTAGGGAAGCCTAGGTTTAACGCGGCAGTGTATGCGCCTGGCGTTGTGGACGTCAACGACGGCGCATCGGTGTGGCGAACGCATGACCCAACCACAGATCCGTTTGTGTCCATGACGCGGGACCACACGTCAAAGTCGGTGTCTTCAACGTCGTCGTCTCCGATGCATGGGAGTGCGTCAAATCGAAAGAGCGGCGCTGGTGCTGTGTCCACGCGGTCTACTGGGACGCAAACAACGACCTCGTGCTGGGAACAACCAGGACCGGACGTTTGGCGCGACCTGGTTAAGGACGTGCATGCAATGCCGGCCGCGACTGTTGATCGCCTTCTAGAAGTCCTACTTGAGGTACGCAGTGCCGCCCCTTTTCGTTGGTTACACTCGTCATAGCGCAAGCACACATTGAAACAACTGTCAACTTCAGGACCGCCTCCACCGGCCCCGCCAGCTTTCAATGCAGTTCATTCCAGACCCGTCCATGTGTCGCCCCACCGGAACGACAGCTACGAGGTGCCGTGCTTCAAACATATCATTCCGGAGAGGCCCTGCACTCGTTGCATCTCGCAACTCTTCCGTCCATGTCACGATTCGAATAATCTGTGTAGCCGCCGTCCCAATCACTGCCTTCATCGATCCCTACCGTTCCGTCGACACCCCTAACTCCCCCCCTGCGTGACGACAGAGAAGCCAGCGGCCATAGCAATGCTGACGCGACGATGCCACCAAGGCGGCGCAGTCGCTCGTACGAAGCATTGGTACAGCTGGAGGCCATCTTGGAGTCGCGGCACCACCAGCTCATGGCAAATGGAGTGCTGGATGAAAATGCCGACACGGCATCGCTCGTCATGACGGACATCCGCCACCTCCACCACCGCCGGACATCTCGTCGAGACGACGCAGACAGGGACTCGCCAGAGCCACGGGCCATCGACTTGGTCGAGTCGTGGAAGTTGGCGAACGACTGCCGCAACAAACTCGACTCCAAGTGATGCGGCCGTACAGATTGCTGACGCAGCGTCGGCACAGGTGGCCTGCCACTCAACTCGACGAAGGACAACTCCAACGAACGAAGCGATCGAAAGGTCGAGGGAGGTTGCTTGTACTCGGTAGCGTTCGTGTACAGGAGCGTTCGCAGCGGAGCGAGTCGAATAGATTTGTCGTCATGTTGGAACCGGTCGAGCTAGCTAATCGAAGCGCAGCTTGTCTCCCGTTGACAACGGTGAGAACGGGTTTACGCGATGCCACATGATGGCTTCCTCCAACGTGAGCGCAGACACGTCGTCTTCGAGCCGCACAAACGGGCCATGGATTACCTACACAAGCAGCGCCTTTGAACTTGGCCAGTCCATTGAGTCGCGCATCGTTCACGAACGTCTCCAGTCAAGATCGAGATGATCGGGTGCCGCGATTGCCCGGCCGACGGCAGCTTGGAGCCAGAGACCACCACCGCTCCATGGGTGTATGCTGGGTCGACCCAGAGATCTGGCTCGACTCGATGTGAAGTTTGTGTGCCTCTGTAGCGATCCGAGCGATCTACCTCGAGGCTGGCTGTGCACTTGTCGCTGCAGCGTCGCGACGTAATCGTGCAACTGCGCGTCGTTGTCACTGCCAGGTTTGTCGACGCTTGCAACGGTCGTAGCGATTTGAGCCAGCAGCAGAGACGCCTTGGTCACGTCGATGCGACTGGCGTACTCTGCCTCCTATATCAACCATGGCCCCCGTCGAAGTGCCCCGAGTCGGTCGTGAAACGGAGTGGGCATGTACGTACCAGGAGCAACAGCTTGGTCGTTGAGATCGGAAACGGCACGTTGTAGCTGTTCACTTGGGTGTGCACGACCTGCAGCAAGTACGAGACCAAAACGAGCGGGAACCGCGCGTCGATGGCTCGCATGGCGCCCGCAAGGGCCATGTATGCGAGAGCCACCGCCCGTGGTCTATCACAAACACCTTTGAGTGGTGCACACAATCCATGTAAAGCCAAGAGCCACCAAAAACCCATCGCAGCATTGCCACATGACGATCGAGTGGACTACCTAGGTTCGAGAGGAGATAGGTCCGCGGACCGAAGCACGTGGGTGATGTCCATCAGAACTTGCGACGACTCGGAGGCCCCCACGAGAGCCAGTGACGAGTTGTTCACGTGGGCTACGATGCGTCTCGGCCTTAGCGAGCTCTCCCATCGTCACCGCGTTTCGAGCTGAACTTGCGGCGACACATGGCACGCACCTCGTAGATGAGTCGTCGCCAAGTCGACGGCCTATGGGCAATCGATCAAATAATTCCACTGGGCCTCGCCACACGGTGGCAACTGCCTCCATGATGATGGCCACCTCGAGGTGCTCACCTGCGCCGTCCGATCCAGCACCAAGCACGTCTCAATTGCGTCGACCACCTGCGCAGACCACACGTTGTCGTTAGCCCTCGTGCCTGTGGGAATGCCGACGCCCGAGCATCGGCATCTTGCCAACGGCGCGATTCGTACGTGATTGTTGGCGAGATGCAAGGCCAAGGAACGTTCGAGCTCCGGAAGGTCAGCGACGTGGGCGAGCTGCCTCAGCTCGGGCGGCCGATTCAGTCGAGCGAACGACAGAGCCATCTACTCGGTTCACCACACCACCATCAAACGTGCCAGGACTCACGTTCGCCGTGACGTGGGGCATACCTCTCTTTGAGGACATGACAACGCCTTTGCAAACGCCAGCGCCAGCGCCCCGTTCCCGAGGGCTTCACACCGACCCACGACCGCAGCCACGATCGCATCGCTTGGCGCCAACCCGTGCCATCGACACACCACCCACGCCAATTCGAGCTACGAGGAAGCGTCAAGATCGTGCCAATGTGGACAGCCCAGTTCTAGACTCGCTTCCTTAAAACAACCAAGACAACTACACCGTCCTGTGCCATTTCTACTACGCACCTCATCGCCACGAACCAACCGGTCGATAGCGTCACCGACGTGGGCTACTGCCAAATGGCAGCACGCTGCCAGGACTGGGTCACCTCGGCTCGTGTAGAGATCGGCCAACCAGGTGTACGTCGTGTCAAGGAGCCGGCGCGTCGACACATCTCGGGCGGCGATGGTCATATCGTTTTCCTTTTTGCTGGCGCTTCGATGGCATGACGTTGGCGGAGTCGCTGTGGAGCACTTGTCCTGGTGTGTTCCTTCAGAAGCGTCCAAATCCATCAGGATTTCGTTGGGACAAGCATCGGACGACCGAGGCAACGTCGATGGAGGAAGGACCGATTCTTCATGCGCTGCCGGGGCACACGACAGTGTTGTGTGAGCTTTGGCAACTACGCACGCATCGTTGAACTGCCCGCGCGATTGAAGCACTTGGACGGCTTTCGGGAGTTGCTGCGTCGCGAGGTAGTACGCAAAAGCGGCTTCGTCTTCTTTGGCTTGCAAAACGTCGGCGTACTTGGACGCGAGCTCCCGCCAATACGCCAGTGACACGGCAGGCGCCATCGCCAGTGCTGCTTCCCAGTCGTCCACCTCAACGAGCAACTGGCAGTACCTACGTCTGCGATGAAGCATCGCGCTTGACTGACGTGACCGCCCAAAGCAGATCCGTGCCGTAGTGCTTGGAGTATTCAGTATAACTTACTTGTGCACGGCGCCGGCTTTCAAATACTGCGTCGCAGCCTGGCGCAGCGCATCTCCCTGGTTGAGTTTTGTCGGTTTGGATCGCCGCCCATGGCCACATTCGAGACGCCTTGCGTGCTCCATCGCCACGTCCAGCAACTGATCTTCAGCAGGCACAACCATCGTCGCAGTCGACGCGAGCGCAAACTGGAGTGGCGTTCCGTTTGGGCTGCTGCTCCTCGCACTCGTCACCGTCGGTGCCCGGGTTTTTTCATTCAGCAATGACATGAGGTTGGTGACGCCGCGAGCGCTTGAATGCTTTGCGACGATTGATGCGAGCTCAGCGACTTCCGCAGGGGTGGTTGCGGACGCCATTTGCAGCATCGTTTTCAGCACGTGCTGCTGCGTCGCGGGCGTCGAGAGCCCCCAAAATCGCACGGTTGTATCCCTCGAGCACGACACAAATACATTCGGTGCATTCGGGTGCGTCGCGATGCCGTAGACGTCGGCCAGGTGATCCGACACCACGAGTCGGCACTCACGCTTTTCAACGTCCCAAATGCGAATCGTGCTATCCCAGCTCCCGCTGAGGAGCAAAGGAGTGGTGGGTCGCCGCGTCTCTGCGTTCGACGTTTCTCTCTCGGCCCCATCGTCGCGCAAAGAGCTACAAGAAAAGCGAGCAGAACTCAGTCAAACTGGAGGCATTTTGGTGGCAGGATGACGGCGTTGTTCCGGACAAAACAAGTCAACAAAAAAGGCGAACGAGTGCGCGGTGGTGCACAGTACTCACGTCGTGGGAGGGGAGGCGTTGGGAGCGGCCGTGCTCCACACGAGCGCTCGCACGAAGTTCGAGTGACCTTTGAGCGTGATGTACGGCACGACGGCGGCCGACGCGACGTCTTGATCGCTGGTCGTTTGTTTTGCATCCGGGTCGTGCGTACTGGGGCTCGACTGAGGAATTGTCCAGACGCGAACGGTGCAGTCGTCAGAACTCGTGGCGAGCCATCCGTGCGTCGTCTGGTGCGGGTACCACACGGTTTGAAACACGCGGGCGTCATGCGCAGCCAGGATTCGGATGGGGGCGTCCACGGCTCGGTTATCCACGTCAAAAAGTCGCACCAAGTGATCGTTTCCGCCAACGGCTAGAAGGCCCGTGTTCCCTGGCCGCCAAGCACACCCGGTGGCTGGACCTGCCGCCGTACCCCCCACACCACGCAAATGTCAGAGTTCGCTCGAACAACGCAAACGACAGAAGTCCACAAAAAGCGCGTCCCCAAAACGGTACGCATCACGGAAACCGAGCAGAATTAATCCAACGGCCAGCACAACCCACAATTGCCCATCGCCAGACGACATGCCACTGCAAAACACACACTTCTTCCAACCAGGACACCACGCGTGTTCCGATCAAGGTGTCCCACTTACACGGAAGCAAGTACCGCCGCACAACGTGTGGTTGTTCGCGGCCGTCTGTATCGAGTGACCGAGAGGACGACGACGCAATGTCGTGAAAGATGACGATCGACTTGTCCTTGGACGACGAAGCTAGCATGGACGGCTTGGCTCGTCGCGGACTCCGGTGGTTGTGTTTGCTAGATTCTCGCCACGACACGCAGAAGATGGCGTCCGTGTGGTGCGTACATCGCAGCGTCGGCGCCAACGTCGCCACGTCCCACACGTACACCGTGCCGAGGGACGTTCCGGAAGCGATGCGATTTGGGTCCGATGGAGACCAGGCCAATGTGTACGCGATGCCTCCAACGTCCTGTGGCTGCAAGTGGTGCGTGCACTCCATCGTGCTTGTGTTCCATACACGCACGGCGCCGTCGTGGCCGCACGTTGCCAGAACGTGAGCAGACATCGGCTGAAAGCGCAGGTCGAAGATCGTTTCCTGGTGACCAGCCTACATTGAAACAAGTCGAGGTCGGCCGACGTGGATCTTTGGCACACAATGGGCAAACGGCGCTAGAATCCGTTGCATGCCTTGAGCACGTCGTCGTCGCGGCGGCGTCGTCCACACACATATCGTCGTCGGGCGAATTACCTGACTCTGCCATGCGAGCTGGCGCCGCGGAACGTGATACAGCGCGATCGAACCGTCGGTGGATGCGCAGACTAGATGCTGAGTAACTGGGAGCAACGCCATGCCATGAATGCCAACCCCCGATGGACGCACACGAAGATGCTCGAGCGGAGTCGACTGAGACACGTTCCATAGCTTGAGGTTCCCGGTGCGGGCGTTGGCCGTCACAAACAGCCCAGATCCCCACGGCAGCCTGCCCGATCACGAATCGAAGATGACATGCGCGGACAGACCGCCAGCATCTTACCAAGAGATGGCAGATGTTCCAGAGCCTTGCTTGTCGAACGAGTGGAGCGGCGCGCCGGTGACGTCGGTGACCTCCCACAGCGCGCAATGGCCATCCCGCGTGGCCACGAGGAGGTAGATTGTAGACAGACCATCCCACTGCAAATCAATGATGGCGTTCGAGGCAGAGGGGCTCGCCGGGGCGGTCTGCTTCTTGATCTTCTTCTTGTCCAACACACGAAGGGTAGGGTCTTTCTCGTTGTAGATGACGATGCAGCCATTCCTAGCATGAAAAAGCACTCGCAATGATGGACAGGATTCGTTGTCGAAAGGCGAGCTCAACCCAACGTACTCCAACCCGATGGCCAACGTGCCAGCCGTGTTGAAACGAATTACTGTCACGGCACTCCCTCCGGCCAGCACAGTGCTGTGGGGCCGAAGGGTGTTGAGCGCCGTCGACCTGTTGGGGTGGTCGATCGTCCAGCACAGCAGCGTCGATGCCGATGACGTCTTTCCCAATGGATCGGCTGTGGCCACGATGAGCTGCAGCGACAGCGGATGCCACTGAAACGACACTGGGGGGTGTGGCAACAGGACATCGTACACGATTTGTTCGGTCTCGATATCGTACACGACGACCTTTCGAGACAAACTAACAGACGCGAGCCAGTGGCCGTACTGTTGCGACATGCACCACGCGAGCCCCGCGAGGTTGTCTGCGGTCGAGAGCAGCCGGTAGAGTTGGAGCGTCTTGATGTCGTACACGTACACGGCGAGCGTCGAGCAAAAGGCAAAGTACTTTCCATGAACGTCCCCGCCAACAACATGTACGTTGAAGCCCTTGCGCTGCATGCAGCCCGAAGGAAGCAGCCGGTGCTGCCGGAACTTGATGCGTGCCGCGGCATGGCTCGACGCAGTCATGCGTGCCCGTCAAGGATTTGTGGGCTCTTGTCGGATAGGGCAATAGGATTCCGGATAAAATGAGATTCACCAATCAAACTCGTCGACAACCCTCAGGATCTTGGAAACTTCCAGCATCAAAAGGTTGCCGAGAAGGATGGTGTCGGCGCGAGAAGTGGCGCAGGTCGCGGTGTATGGCGGCCCGCTCGAGAAGAAGGTACTTATATGCGGCACGCTTGAGGACGCGATCGAGCCACTGTGATGCGATAGGGGCGGACGGGGTGGAAAAGGAAATTCTTTTACGTGACGACCACGCAGTGGATCTACTTTGACTCGATGGATGCGGCGACGCCAACATTTGCAATCTCGGCGACTGAGATCGTGTCCGTAGAGGAATGCCAAGCAGGATCGAACGGGACGTCTGGGGACTCGAGTCACAGTGCGCCGTCGTCGTCGTGCTCGAGCAAAGGGTTTGCCTTCAACGTGACCGTTGGAAAGAAGAAGACCGAATTGCGTGCCGCTACCGAAGACGATCGCGACGGATGGATAGGAGCACTCATGCCGTACGTCGTAGACGCATCTCCTCTATCTTCGACGCATGCGCACCACCCCAAGTCCCGCTCTCGTACGTACAACCCCACACTTACAAACGTCTACCACCTCACCGTGTCACCAGGCGCGGAATTATCCAAAGTTTCCGACTATTTACGGCAACAAATGGCAGTGCAGAAGAAAAAGGCAGCGTTCACAACCGAGGACGTCGTGCAAGCCTTGTCCAAGAAGTTCCCAGATTTAAACGACTCTGACCTCGTGGCGTGGGGCGAGACCCTCGTGACTGCCCAGTTGCTCCTCGGTCCACCGACTGCATTCAAGGACAAATCGGCATTGCTGCGGTTCCCGGACAAGACGGCCAAGAAACTTAGCACGCCCGAGCGGTCGAAACTGAGCGACCTCATGAGCTCCCCCGACTTTGATGCGAAAGCGTACGCTGAGTCATTTCTCAAACGAAATCCTCCCGACAAAATTGACATGCACTGCGACGTTCTCCTCGATCAAAAGGTATTCTTTCCCACTTGTTGGTTCTCTCGCCATCGTTTGCATCGATCCATTCGACTCCATGCGTCGGCCCTTTGTGTCGGGCATTCACGCAGTCGCGCTCTAGGACGTGATCATCCACGAGCTCAAGACAGATATCTGTGCAAACTACTCGACATTTCTCGTCGCGTCGACCGAGATCCGACAAATGGAGAACAACGTAAGCCTCATGCGCGCGGCACTGCTCGACTGCAAACGCGCGCTGCAGCTATTGAAAGCAACGTCTCCATTGCCTGCCGTTGGCACGCCACCTGTCGACGCCACCACGACACAGTCCCCGCAGGGTTCGTTTGGAACCTCCCATGGACTTCCAGGTGCGACGACCATGTCGGTTTCTGCGCCAAACGTTGTGGTTATCCTTGGGTATGTAGCCGCAGGAAGGGGAGCGTCGTCGACTAGCCAGACTCCGACGTCACCAGCACCCTTGCCAACCCTCCAACAGCAACAGAAACTGAACGACGCGCGAGATGACCTTGCCCACAGCTTGGACATGCACCTCTTTGAGCAAGACTACGACTCGTTCGCAGATCTTGCAGTGAGCGCCAGGACCGACCCAGTACGTTCGTCGTGGCATGCATGTCGGAGAGTTGGTCTTCAAGCTGTACAGGTTCCTTTTCTGCGGTTCAAGGCATGTTGGCATCTTGTGGCATTCGGATGACGACAGCTACATTGGACGATGGTCATGACGGTGGTTGAAATGAGCTAGGACTTGGCGGGCGTCGTGTCATCGGCCGTCCATCGCTTTGTCCGCCTCGTGACGACCGAGGGCGGCACCCACCACTTGCATCGCGACCGGCATGTGCTGCATTTGCTGCAACTCGATCAAGTCACGGCCGCCACGGCACTCTGTTTGACCGGATATGCACGGCGTATGGTCGGCCAAGTGCAGTTGGTCAAACCCACGGGAAATGTTTTGCAATACGTGCTCGCGCTGTCCCGCGCCGTCTTCACGACGCTCCTCATGTGCTACGAAGACTTTCTCGTTGTGTACGTTGCGTGGATTCCGACGAATGGTGTGCCGCCATGGACTGGCTTTCGTGGCATGTTGAGAACTGGCATGTGGCATCAGTGGTCGAAGCGCGCCTTGCCATTGCATGGAACCGTGGTTGCGTTCAATTCGCGGCGCAATGGCGGAACCGTCCGCGAACGGATGGACGTGATGGATGCATGAGATATATTGACGCGCACTATGGGACCTGACACTTTCGTTGCGCAGGTTCGAAGGCCACAAGAGTGGCCCGTTTGTCTCGTTCACCGTGTGGATGACGGACCAGCTGAGCCATTTTGCGGCCCAAGTGAGTTTACACGTGTTCGAGTGTGTCGAGCCGTCGCTTGCCGCAGTGTCGCGGGACGTGGCCGAGTTCAAAGCGTCAACGAAATTGATCGCAACGTCGTTGCGCCACATCTTTTACGGCGCGCGTCAGCTTGAGCTCGCTGGATTGCCCATCGCGGCCTACCTGGCGCCGCACTTTCAGCACCCGTTGATCCAGCACATTCGATCGTATGCCAAGACGATCAAGGTAAGCCGACGCCACGACACGACACTTTCTTGGATCGCGCGTAGTGGCGAAACAAAGACGAAGTCAAGCGCGAGCGATGGGACCTCGTCACGATGAAGCTTCGCAGCGACGACAAGGACAAGGACATCGCGCTGTGCAAGAGCGCGCGGGTCTTCTCCGGCTACGTCCAGCAGTTTGTGCGTGACATGGCCAAACTCCTGCATCCGTCGTGTGCGTCGTCGCAGTACGTCAATCGATGCAAGAGTGATTTGTCTGCATGATCGACTTAGTGTGCCCGAGATCCGCATGACCATCTTGTACGAAAGCGAACTCGTCGCCGTTCAATACATGCAAGACGTGAAAGCGGTCGTGGACAACCCGAAAACCACGAGCTCCATCAAGTACGCCCAGGTATAGCCGACCGCGATCTCAAGAACTTCGTGGCGACGGCTCCACCGTACACGACGTAGGTGGCGAACATGCTCGTGACGATGCAGCACTTCGAAGCGATTTTGTTTCCGAAGGTCGAAGAAGGACTCAGAGACGTGTTGCCGGCGTCCCTCGTCGAAAAAGCAGCGTTCGGGTCCAAGGTAACCCAGACAATGCACGCTCGCAGCAAGCTGTCGAAGCAGTGGGAAAATAACGCGATGGAGTAGGTGCATTCCGTCAGCGACGAAATGGCACGCGCGGCGCTTGGCCGCTTGGCAAAAGCACTCGTGTATAACAGCATGCGGTGGCCAGAGCTAAATTTGGGCTCGGAGTCGCTTCCGAAGGACGGTCCCGCCATGTTTCTAACCAACGTACAACACGATCTGTCCATGATACAGCCCGACCAACTGGAGCAAATTGTGGTACGAGCGCCCGCACATTCCCAGGATGTTGTCGTGATGCCTTGACGTGTTGTGCAGCGACACGAGGACGAAGCAGACGACGTCGTCGCCCGTCTGATGCAGCTCATGCTTGTCGAAATTGCCGACGACGATGCAACGTGGACAACGAAGACCAAAATGATGGGCAGCGGTGGGGCGAGTCAGTTTTTGGCCGAGATTCGCATGCTTTCCAAGGACGCCAAGACGATCGACTTGGTTGAACAAAAGCTACGGCAGGCCATCCACGGTTGCGGAAAGAAAGGTGTTGCGTTGGCATCCGACGCGTGGTTCAACCAGTACGAAGTTGCTGTAGCCAAAACTTAAGGCGCCGTCATGTTGGAAGTGTTTCGTTGGGTTGCCAAGAGTTTGTCATCCCCGGCAGACCAAGCTCGCATTCGGGAGCGCAGTGCGCTTTATGCAAGCGTAGCTTCAAGGGCATGTATCGGAAATGGTGAGCGCGAGCTAGCGTCATCACGTCCGAGCCCTGCCTGCCAACATCTTCCTTGACCACATGCATCACACCTTTAACATGTCCATGTGTCCAGAGTACTATTTTGATCCGTATCCGGAAAATCTCGTTATCCGACGCCACCAATCCGCCATTCTTGCTGGTGCCGCCCGCCGCTTGCCGTCAGGAGCCGCGCCGCCGCCATGTTTAAAGACGTGTTTCCTCCGCGCCAACGCATCTACAGCAATGCCAGCGAGTCGGCCTTGGACCAATTGACGGACCTACAGACGCTTGTGAGTCGGCTGGAGCGCAAAGTGAAGGAAGTCGAGTGGCAAGTGACTGTGCACAACGCTTCGCCGACCGTTCCACGAGCACAACTTGCCGAGTCCAAAGACTCTCTCGCCCAAATGCTTGGGACACTGGAGAAGCTCCAGTACAACGGGATTGATGGTATCATCACTGCCCAGCTCAAGTCCGGCAAGGACTGTGTGCGCGACCAACGCAAAGCCCTCAACAAGCACTGCGAGAGCCTTCGGGCTACCATGATGTCCCTCCACCAGCAACTCTCTGTACACATATCGGCCACAACAGCCCCATCCATGTGACGCCCATAGATGCTTTTCATTATATAGCTTGATGCCCACGTTTTGTATTGAAGCCGCACGTTTCAGTGGACGACGAGCCCGAGGCCGTCCGACTCGGTGCGATGTCGTTCCATGGAGGTGCACCTCAAGCGAGTTGGTTATTGGAGGTAGGGTCGACTGCACCAGAGCGTCGTGACGCAATACGAGTGTCAGAACTTGCTTTTGTCAAAAGGCGCCGGGGACTCACTCAACTCGACCAAC
>NW_008580170.1:921792-925080 GCF_000520115.1 Aphanomyces invadans
GGGGAAGAAGAATAAAAATACATTAAATTTTTTCCCTTTCATATTCGTTTCTGAAGTGACATACAAATTTTAAGATATTTCCTGATGGCTACTCATACTTTAATCCAGTGAAAAACTTGCTAACAACTATTATGGACCAGAGTAGTATAATGTAAACACACCATTTAATTCTGAACACTCGAGCAAATTCCCATGATTATGGCCAGCAAGGGACACTTTTGGCCTCGACAAAGCACGTACAGGGAACGACGGAAATACGGAAATCCTTCCCGTGGTACTAGAGAAATATCTTGAAATTTGTACAAGGCTATATTATTTTGACGTTGGGTTTTGCTGGAAATTATATTACATTGAACTATTCAGCTGATCAGGACTTCTTTATTATTGGTCAAAACTTTGGAATTTCGACGTCATGCGGCTCGCGACCAAGTTGTTGCGACCAAGTTATAAGTACAGTGCGCGGAGAAGTCCTGACAATTCCTCTGATCTGAACTTGCCCTGCGTCGTAAAAGAGAGTTTGCAATGTCAAAAAATAGTACAAAAAATTAAAATAAATTCAATAAGTTTAATTAAATTATCACTGTATGTGTAAGTGCAAAAATATCTAAACCTATCTTAAAAGGGATAATACTACACCATTGCCCGTTCACAGTTCTCAATGTGGCCAAACCAGCAAGCAATTTGGTTTCGAAGTTTTAATTTCTTCGAACGTCGAAGTATACCTGGAGTCTATTTCATGCAAAGTGGTTTAATCTGCAATCAATGTGGCCACCTGTAAATTGTAATGCGATCAAAACATGTACTGATAAAGGTTTGCTTTTGGCGGACGCGGCACACTCACGCGACAAATTACCCACGCACAATCAAAAGATGCCAACAGAAGCCGAGAAAACTCGTGTCTTGTCAGCATTCCATGACCGAAAAGATTGGAAAGCAGTGGCCGCTCACAATGGAGTCCCTTTGACGACAGCTCGACGTGTGATTCACAACAACCGTGCCAGTCGACTCAGCCGGAATGGAGCGCGTCCGTCACGGACCAAGATGACCCCAGAGATCTCCCTACCTCTGGAAGAGTACATCGACGAATGCTTTCAGTATACTCTAAGCTATATCAAGACAGCCTATATGTAGAACTTGGTATCAACATCTCAACCTCAACGATCAGTCGAACTCTCTATGGGAAGCTGTACATAGTAAAGCAAGTCCGTGTCGAACCCTCGACGTGCAACAACGACATCAATAAAACCAAGAGAAAAGCGTTCGCTGACACGTTGCTCATGCATATGGCGCGTGGTGACTATATCGTGTATTACGATGAAACGAACTACAATCTGTACAGCAGGCGAACACAAGGTCGCGCCAAGGTGGGCCAACGTGTCGTCGCCGTGCTTCAACTGTCAAAGGGAGCGAATCTTCAGTTCAAGTGCGCTGCATCGACAACCGACGGCCTCATCCTACACCGCATGCAACGGGGAAGCATTCGGATGGAAGAAAACGCAGAATTTGCAGAAGCCATCTACCATGCCGTCAAGTCGCTGCCATCGTTCCAAGCCGAATTCTGCGGCAAGGTCGTGGTCATCGCACCCGCCCACAGCCAAACTGAGACCCGCATGCCTGGGCACGATGACTCCGTCTTGCTACGCCTTGGACCGCACTTGCCGATGTGCAATCCTATTGAGGGTTGCTTCAGCGTGCTGAAGGCTAAAATCAAGAACTTTCTCGCCTCAAGACGTTCGGAAATGCTTACCGCTGGCGCACACGCTACGTTGACGGAGGCGCGAATGGACCTCTTGGAACGTGCAGCTGTTGAATCATTGTCTTGCTTGACCGCCGTCTTGACGACAAAGATGTCTTTGCACTGTCTGGTGTCTGTCTACGCAGCCAGAATATGCACTATAGAGAATAAACTTTGTCAATACGTTTTTATCGAACGATATTAGATGACCTACTCAAGAACACGTCAACCAGGGAGTCCTGAACAGTCGCATCCAATTGGACGTCGTGAACGAGTCGAGCTGCCAAGTCGTAGCAAGGCGTGTCCGTGGAAACAGCGTCAACTGTTGGTTTTCGTAATTCAGCACTTGGTTCTAATGCACTCCAACACAAGAAAGAAAGCCAAGCGAAAGTGATGGAAGCGGGTACCTCGGGTTGACCACGCGCAACCGATACTTGGACACGGGCCGCGCTGAATCGCGTTGCGATTGTCACGGCGCTCGCCATGGAACTTAATACATGCAGATCTCAAACAGAGCTGCAGACGGCCATAGAGTCAGGCACGACACACGCGCCATGCGGTATGCAGCACCGTCAATCTTGTACGACGATGAGATGGTCGTCGTGGTGGTCCAACCTCCCACGACGACAGCAATGCACCTTCGCAGTCGACACGATGCCAGGAAAGCTTCGTACCGTGCGCACACCACCGCCACCAGAACACGGATTGACCAAGGTGAAGTACACCAACTTATCCATCGGAGGTTTGGAAAACGACCCGTCCGGGGCCACTTCGGCAAAGCCCATGAGCATGTTTCGACTCGGAATGCGCACGTGGTCCAGCACGCAAAAGCTGTTGGAAACACCATCCATTAGCACGCGTTGGCAGCACACCGAGAGACCAACCTCGATCGACCGGCGACACAATGGATCGACGTACCCGTTGTCGACCGACTGGAACCCAATCTTGGGACCGATTTCCCCCAACGTGATCCCAGGAAACCTCCTGTGCGTCGCGGTGTCTCGAAGTGGCACCAAAAACGCCTGGATGCCGCGGTCGTTGCCGTCCAGGAACAGCCGCGCATGGAGCACGCAGTGGTTGGCGGTCTTGCCGAGCCCGCCGGGCCACCACTTGCGACTGGTGAGTGTTGGCGAGTTCAAAATAAACTCTTGCGTCTTGGGGTCGTAGTGGGCCCTGGTTTCGACAGGAAACCGTGTCCGGGAATCTCTCTCTACGTACAACGGATATGAATGAACCACCGCAGTCGAGCTCACGTCGGACACTGATGTGGATGGGGACGACAGCGACGTCGGCAAGAACGATTTCTCTTCAGACTGCATCGAAGCAGTATGTGACGATGTCATGCATGGACCTGATGTCGAGAATAATTGTCCACGAGAAGGCGAACGAAAGTGTGTACGGGTTTGTGTCGCGTGAGTTTGGCGCGCCCGTCAATAGCAAACCATTATCAATAAATGTTTGATCGCATTACAATTTACAGATGGCCACATTGATTGCAGATTAAACCACTTTGAATGAAATAGATTCCAGGTGTACTTCGACGTTCGAAGAAA
>NW_008580170.1:934665-937658 GCF_000520115.1 Aphanomyces invadans
TTCGTTTGATCGAATTTTGATTGGCCTAAATTACGTTAAATTTTGTGAAAACTTCGGTGTCCCTTAAATTCCCTCGTTGTCTGTATTTCATTCAAAGTGGTTTAATATGCAATCATTGTGGACACCTGTGTCCACATTGATTGCATATCAAAACATGTATTGATAAAGGTTTGCTTTTGGCGGACGCGGCAAACTCACGCGACAAAATTACCCACGCACAATCAAAAGATGCCAACAGAAGCCGAGAAAACTAGTGTCTTGTCAGCATTCCATGACCGAAAAGATTGGAAAGCAGTGGCCGCTCACAATGGAGTCCCTTTGACGAAGCTCGACGTGTGATTCACAACAACCGTGCCAATCGACTCAGCCGGGGTGGAGCGCGCCCGTCACAGACCAAGATGACCCCAGAGATCTCCTTACCTCTGGAAGAGTACATCGATGAATGCTTTAAGTATACTCTAAGCTATATGCAGGACAGGCTATATGTAGAACTTGGTATCAACATCTCAACCTCAACGATCAGTCGAACTCTCTATGGGAAGCTGTACATAGTAAAGCAAGTCCGTGTCGAACCCTCGACGTGCAGCAACGACATCAATAAAACAAAGAGAAAAGCGTTCGCTGACACGTTGTTCATGCAAATGGCGCGCGGTGACAAAATCGTGTATTACGATGTAACGAACTACAATCTGTACAGCAGGCGAACACAAGGTCGCGCCAAGGTGGGCCAACGTGCCGTCGCCGTGCTTCCACCGTCAAAGGGAGCGAATCTTCAGTTCAAGTGCGCTGTATCGACAACCGACGGTCTCATCCTACACCGCATGCAACGGGGAAGCATTCGGATGGAAGAAAACGCAGAATTTGCAAAAGCCATCTACCATGTCGTCAAGTCGCTTCCATCGTTCCAAGCCGAATTCTGCGGCAAGGTCGTGGTCATTGTCCTTGACAACGCACCCGCCCACAGCCAAACTGAGACCCGCATGCCTGGGCACGATGACTGCGTCTTGCTACGCATTGGACCGTACTCGCCGATGTGCAATCCTATTGAGGGTTGCTTCAGCGTGCTGAAGGCTAAGATCAAGAACTTTTTCGCCTCATGACGTTCGGAAATGCTTACCGCTGGCGCACACGCTACGTTGACGGAGGCGCGAATGGACTTTTTGGAACGTGCAGCTGTTGAATCATTGTCTTGCTTGACCGCCCGCCGTCTTGACGACAAAGATGTCTTTGCACTGTCTTGTGTCTGTCTACGCAGCCAGTCGACTGGAGAATATGCACTATGGAGAATAAACTTTGTCAATACGTTTTTATCGAACGATATTAGATGACCTACTCAAGGACACGTAACCAGGGAGTACTGAACAGTCGCATCCACTTGGACGTCGTGAACGAGTCGAGCTGCCAAGTCGTAGCAAGGCGCTGTTTCCACGGACACGTGGAAACAGCGTCAACTGTTGGTTTTCGTAATTCAGCACTTGGTTCTAATGCACGCCAACACAAGAAAGAAAGCCAAGTGAAAGTGATGGGAGCGGGTACCTCGGGTTGACCACGCGCAACCAACACTTGGACACGGGTCGCGCTGAATCGCGTTGCTATTGTCGCAGCGCTCGCCATGGAACTAAATAGATGCAGATCTTAAACAGAGCTGCAGGCTGCCATAGAGCCAGACACGACACATGCGCCATGCGGTATGTAGCACCGTCAATATTGTACGACGATGGGATGGTCGTGGCCCACGACGACAGCAATGCACCTTCGCAGTCGACACGATGCCAGGAAAGCTTCGTACCGTGCGCACACCACCGCCACCAAAACACGGATCTTGACCATGTTGAAGTACACCAACTTGTCCATCGGAAGTTTGGAAAACGACCCGTCCGGGGCCACTTTGGCAAAGCGCATGAGCATGTTTCGACTCGGAATGCGCACGTGGTCCAGCACGGAAAAGCTGTTGGAAACACCATCCATTAGCACGCGTTGGCAGCACAGCGAGAGACCAACCTCGATCGACCGGCGACACAATGGATCGACGTACCCGTTGTCGACCGACTGGAACCCAATCTTGTGACCGATGTCCCCCAACGTGATCCCAGGAAACGGCCTGTGCGTCGCGGTGTCTCGAAGTGGCACCAAAAACGCCTCGATGCCGCGGTCGTTGCCGTCCAGGAACAGCCGGGCATGGAGCACGCAGTGGTTGGCGGTTTTGCAGAGCCCGCCGGGCCACCACTTGCGACTGGTGAGTGTTGGCGAGTTCAAAATAAACTCTTGCGTCTTGGGGTCGTAGTGGGCCGTGGTTTCGACAGGAAACCGTGTCCGGGAATCGCTCTCCACATACAACGAATATGAATGAACCACCACAGTCGAGCTCACGTCGGACACTGATGTGGATGGGGACGACAGCGACGTCGGCAAGATCGATTTCTCTTCAGACTGCATCGAAGCAGTATGTGACGACGTCGTGCATGGACCTGATGTCGAGAACAATTGTCCACGTAGAAAGCGAACGAAAGTGCGTACGGGTTTGTGTCGCGTGAGTTTGGCGCGCCCATCAATAGCAAACCATTATCAATGCATGTTTGATCGCATTACAATTTACAGATGGGCACATTGATTGCAGATTAAACCACTTTGAATGAAATAGATTCCAAATGTACTTCGACGTTCGACGAAACTAAAACTTCGAAACCACATTGAACGGACAATGGTGTAGAATTCGCGGAATTTCGCGAAATTTATTTGCGCACTACGCTAATAGTCGATACTACCGCCATTTTCAAAACAACTTGAGCCAAACGCGTAGGCATGCTATCCACAAGCGTCTTCAAGTAGTCAGTACCTATCATTTTCCACGACAAAGCAATTTGCCGCTTCAAATCAGACACATTGTCAAATTGTCGCCCATCCGCGTAACCGTCGCGGGCTGTAATACCCCAAACATTCTCAATAACGTTCAAATCGGGGCTCTTGCTAGGCCAGTCCATGAGGAAGACGCC
>NW_008580170.1:950839-952560 GCF_000520115.1 Aphanomyces invadans
CAGTGCGGGTAGTCACCCGCACCGATAGTGTCTTGGCGCTTTGCGCTGCTGACAAGTTTCGTACGATTGCGTTGCGGTAAATGCGGCATATGTCACGCTTCATCAACTTCACTCGCCTTCCCGACCGCTTCTTCGTACCGTACGTGCCGGGGGACTTCAGGTACGAACGCACTAATGACTCAGGACGTTTAAGCATTCGTCCAATCTCACGATTGGATACCTTCTCGTGCTTCCAGGCCAAAATTTGGCCCATTTCGATGGCTGTGAGCTTGGGACCCCTTGGCATGATACGCAGTTGGCCAATTTTGTCATGATTCGCGCCACAACGTTGCCTATTCATTGGCCAAATCCCCGCACCAATTTGTTTCCATTTCGAATGCGTCTTTTAACATTAAGAAAACTTAAAACGCAGTGCGCATATAAATATTTCCGATGCCTCAGACTGGGTCAATTCAACCATACTCCTATATGTTGGCAAATTCAAGCACAACGTATGTATGGTACTGTAGCAATTTGACTTGGAGGTATAGCCTTTGTGGGAAACAATCTCCAAAGTCTTGGTGTATTTTTTATCTGACATTAATCGCGTTTTACTGAAGATTTCAATGTGCGCATATAATTATTTCGCGGACTGTACAACTAGTACATTCACAACTGGTTAATACTTCAACTAAACCAACCCTTCAATGAGACAGAGCCTTCGTGGACGAGAGAATGAAAACCCCACAAGGCATTTCTTTCTCATCGGCAATCCCTCGGAATATCATGGCCAGTCTCATCTCGGCTGTGGACACCACACATTTTTCGTGGAGCCATTTGCTGATAGATCAGCTTGCTCGTCAATAGGCTCCGCGTCGAAAGAGCGAATCGACCTGTCTTATTGCCTCACACAAGCATTTATTATTTTGTATTTCGTATTGACGTAAGAATTACACTCTCAATATTTGTTCCATTTCTTCCTGAACGAGTCATACAATTAGGACAAAATCTACAGGGCAGCGTTTTTGCTGCTGGCAAGCCAATGTTACATGCTGTTACGAGGGGTGTTTGCAGTCTACGGTTTTTCACATCCATTTTGCGCGATGTTGGCGTACATTGTTATTCAAAACAACGCACCAGAAATTTCTGTTGTTGTGAGTGATCCTTAGATCAATGAGGCAGGTAGAATGTATATTTTAGCTCAATTAATGATTGAGCGAAGTTATCTTCTTGGTGCGAAAGATGAAAACTACTTCCCACTGGTGCAATGTTTGAGAGGTTGCTGGAATTAGATTGACATGGTAATAGTTGAAGTGGCGTCACAGTAAATGACAACGGGCATCAATACCGGGAAGGCAATCTTACTTTGACATTTAAGGATAATACAATAAAACATTTGGATAATATTAAGTAAACAACGTATCAGGAACAACGTGTTCAGTTGTTGTTTGACGAGAGCAAGGTCAAGTTGTATCGTGCCATGTGCTTGGCCGTGGATAATATTGTCATCGATTGGCTAAAACTATTTTTTATTTCATGAGGATGATTTGGACGTCAATAATATTAATATTCCAGAAGTATGGTTGAGTACCGTGGGGGGAGGGTTTCCGTCGTTCCCTGTATTATGATTGATACATATTTGTATGAGTAGATTGATTTTAGCTGGTAGCAACCCAAGTACAGGTAACGTCGGAAAATTCACTCAGTTGTACTCGTTCATGTTTTTAGAATAATATTATGGA
>NW_008580170.1:956644-959502 GCF_000520115.1 Aphanomyces invadans
CCGAGTTCCTTGGAGACATGGAGCTGGCTTGAAGTCTCAAGGAGTTTTAGCACCTGCAGCTTCAACGCCACGGTGTACGACCGCTTTGGCGTTTTTTTTCGAAGTGTTGAGTTCACGGTCATGATATGCTGAATGAAAGGCAATCTCAATTTAAAAGGAACTCGCGCCGGCGGGAAAAAAATTTCACAAGCCAATCAGGTTGCATTATTCTTTTGGTGATGTGTTATTGGACAAAAGTAGAGTTGCATTCGTCGAAACTTCGGGTGGCGTTCCATTCCGTCGGTCACTGTACGACACGGCGTACGACAGCTTGCTCCGACTCTGCGAACGGTTTACCAAGCGCTATCGCTTCTCGCATTGTGTGTCATGTGCGATCAAGCGTCCACAAGCTGTGCTTGCTAAGACGAAAGCTACATTTGCAAAGGCGTTTTGGGAAAAGTTCAAAGATACCACGCCTTCAGACTTCATCTATGTCGACGAAACATCTTCCTACTATGACATGCCACCTACGAAGACTTTGGCGAAGGTTGGCGGGTCAACCAAAGTGGATACCGAGCACAACCACTCCGACCGCATAACGGTTGTGTTGTCAATACGATACAATGGGTGAGAAATTTGCATTATACTGAGTGAGGGGTGAGTTTCCAATGTGCCAGAATCTGACTACTATCGCTAATAGTAGTGCCTAGTAGGCTAATAGTACTAGTGGTGCCTAGTAGGCAGTTAGCCGAAGTAGGGGAAGGGGACGAAATAAATCGCGCGCCTATCAGATATGGGGGGATAGGGGAGAAGATAGTTGCCCAATGAGAGGAGGTGGTGGCGTGCGTCGTGGGAAAAGATGGGACGGGAGGGGATTGGAAGTCTTGTGTCAGTTGAGAGACTGGATGCATTTCTGAAAAGAATGGCCTGGACGACTTGGAGCGCAGTTGGCAGTCGATAATTTAGCACCGGCGGGAAAGGTCGGGCGGGCCCCAAACTTCGGGGTCCGCCCCGGCAGATGACGGCGCACGTTTTGTTTATTGGCTGTGGTCAACAGCGATTCGTCCTGCGTCGAGTGGAATTGTCGGCCCGGCCAAGTCAGCCTGTTGGGCAAGTTGATGGTTCAGTTGGCGGTCGATATCGAAGGCGGGAAAGGTCGGGCGGGAAGTTGTACAGGGTATCCCTGCTATAGAGCACGTTGAGTTCGAAGAAAGCTCGAGCTCTCGTAAGAAATCATCCGCCTTAAGTGGATGCAAATGCCACATCGCCGCCTGACGCGCAACGGGAGGAAAGTGCGAGTGATTTTCGAATCGACCAATCACATTGCGTTAAAGATCAACGCGTATTAATCCAATCCTGCGGGAAATGTAAATATGCCAATATTTCGCCGAAACGGCATCGCTCATCAGATGCGAAATTTTGTCTAGTTTTTGTCAAGTTGACTGTAGTATTTTGAAACTGGAGAGTATGAATTTGAATATTGAGATACCACGTGCTGCATAGATTGGACAGCAACGTAAGCGAACATGACTGCTAAAAAAATTGCAACGCCAAAAATCGACATTGGGAAGACACTGTACAAAGGCCCGGTTACTTTTCATGAACGAATACTTGTATGTATGAAAGATGTTCGCCACGAGGAGAATTTTTTGGTCGGACGTACATGGTGGACTTCATGTAGAACAACCATACGGAATGGAGACGCGACTATACTGGGACCTAATGCTTCGGCTATACGTCCTTAAGGTACGCAAGAAATTTGCAAAGCGCCAACATTTTCCTCAGTGCGTCCCATGTCATACCAAGTTGCTTTCGGATAATCCCTCAATTGAAAATGCTGTATTGCATGCTCGAGGCAGGTTGGCAGAACTGGTGTCCTGTGGGTGTAATGCTTGGAGTTTTTGTTGCGCCTACCTTAGTGGCGTAGAATTCTCGGCTCATATGCATAATTTGATTTAGGAAGTTCAAAAGGTCAAAGAGTTGGGTGCAACTTCAACTGGATTTTAGGCATTGATTTTAGACTGCAGCACGGAAGTACATGACGGCATAATCGATGACTTGGAGCTCGATTTTCGAATAGTGCTATTTTTGTAAAACTGAATCTGAAAATTGAACATTTAATTTCGGAAATTGGAAATTGGAATTGTTAAAAACAAACATATAAATTGGTCAGAGGTAGTACACGCTCATTTGCACTGGCTCAACAGGGCCGACCAAGCGTGTCTCTTTTGCCCCGAGCACGAGACGTACCGCCGCTTCCTCGTAGACTGCGACTTCATCAAGGACGTGTGGAACACGCTCCATGCGGTCACGGCCCCCTTGGGTGTAGTCTTGCCGACAACACTCTCGGCTCAGGCTACCTTTACTCGACGCCGAAGACGGTCTCCAACACGCACCGAGCCGCGTTCCGCTATCTCTGGCCAGTGCTTCGCGCCTGCGTATGGTTCAACGCCTGGCGCGTGCGAAACGATCGCGTCTTTCGCGCCGACCTACCATGCCAAGTCCATGGACGATTGCCGTCAAGGCGGCGCGTGTCGCTCAAATGCACTTGCACCACAGCCTCGTTCAAGAGCCCGGGCAGATGGCTCTCCGTCGCCTTCTCCGGCTCCTCGCCCAACACGAGTGGCCGCGCCAGCACCTTGTCCCGCGGATCGCGCTCCTGCCTCCGCCGGTCGAGATCATGCTCACAACCAGCGCCTACACAACGAAGAAAGTCCGACAATTCTATTTAGCGTAGATTTACGTATCTATTTTAATAGACGACCCACATCAACAACAACAGAGGTAGTACATTAAACATAGAAACCTGAAGTTCCCCGCAACACAAGGAGAATCGGCAGCTTGGATTCTAAGAATGTATTGACCAGAATACATCAAGC
>NW_008580170.1:959602-967932 GCF_000520115.1 Aphanomyces invadans
TCAACAACAACAGAGGTAGTACATTAAATATAGAAACCTGAAGTTTCCCGAAGGAGAATCGGCAGCTTGGGTCCTAAGAATGTATTGACCAGAATACATCAAGCCACACGGCATACCATCTGCACCTGCTCCTGTGAGAGCAGTGAGGCGGTCAGAGTGCTTTTCGGTCGAGTCAACTCTCGATTCTTCGCCGAACTCGGTGCGACAGGGTGGCATGCCATAGTAGACAGCTGTGTCGTCGATGTTGACAATGTACGCAGGTTATGCGCAACATACTTGGTATCGAAAGGCTTGTGAACGAGGTCCAGGTCCGCACGCTTCAGCTTTGATTAACAAGGCACCCGCTGGGAATCAATGACGGCTTTGTTTACGAGTCCAAGACCGATTTATATACACATGAGGTAATGGTTCTTGGTCAAAGTCACCATAGCATGAAAGGTCCGACCATGAAAAGTCTCTCAGGCATAATGTACAATACACACGCAACCAAATTCTACGGATAGTGAGCTCTCTGACCAATCAGAATCAAGATCCGGATACACGTTCGAGAGGCTAGAAGGAGTCATTCTGAGTTGGTGCCTCCTGGGGAGACTGCGTGCATCAGTGATAGGCTTGCTCCAGTCTCGAGGCTTGAGCTTCTTTGCCGCCTTGCCAAGTGGTCGGTCTTCTTGTAGACACAGTGAGCGGAGCAGTAACTGGCGCGCGCGGAGCACTCGGTAAGCCTGGCCCTGAGTCCAAAGTACACGGGAGATGAAAGCTCGTAGACGTACAAAACAAAAGGTACATACGAATTCAAAATATGCAAAGATGTGATAACAAATGCAATATCACTGATGTATCAATTAGTCGTGAAAGTTGATGCTTGCTCAAGAATGTTAAAAGTCCTTTGGGAGGCTGGAACCGTTGTAAGTCCCGATGCTCAATGCTCTCAATACAGTGAACCCCGGAAAAAGCCGACATGGTTTCGTCCTAAAAATGTATGGAGGAAGGAAAAAATCAATATATTTAAATTTCTTGCCTTGGCATTGACGGCAGCTCGGTCGGCGTTGCGTTGGTCGGTGGTCTCGTCGAACAGCTGAACTAGCTCGTCCAATTGAACAATCTTTCTGTCTCGTCCTGCTCAACTCCAGAAATGTACTTCGAGCTGTTCTGGAGTCGCCGGTGTGCACGCAGGAGCTGGTAGAACCTGTTCGCAGCCTTCTTGCCATCCAAAGACGCGCGGCCAAAACCTGGCACCTCCAACAGTTTCGCTGCCAGAGCGTCCCATGCTTTGGTGGTGTTCTTTACTTGCTTAAATGGAAGATCATTGTTGACTTGTGTGAGCAAACTCAAGTCGTCTGAGTTGCTTCGTCATTTGCGAGCTTGTGTGTCAGCGTTGTCGACTCCCAGGTCGCTTGACATCCTCGAATGGTTTGGTCAATAGCCCTGTGATATGCGGATACAGCCAGCCACAATTTCATCAAGTTGCAACAAAATTTCACGGGTTGGTTGCAAACTTATTGGATATTGAAGGATAAGATGCGGATAAAACAAAACCAAGGTTTGCGAAATCTGCCTAATACTACGGTCATGTCACAAGTTCAGCATACAATATCCCATAGAAATGCGAATTCATGTACACTTTGCAAAAAAGACAGTTCGTTGTTGTTGGGGAAGTATTGGAGGGACACGTAAAAAAAACCCATCTCGGAAACTATAGCCGTGCTGTATACCGTCATGTAGTATAAACATACTCTTATTGAAAAACGTAGTCGTTGAAAAACCGCTTAAACCCCGGTTAAACGCCAGCAAATTTGTTCGATTGTGTAGGTGCACCTCGGCATGCAAGCGGAGGCGGCGACGACTATACGAACGCCCATGTCGAACGAGAGTGTGTCTGCCGAGCACGAAACCATCGAGATACGTGAGAAGCGCAAGCCTCTCTTCTGCACCAAGTTTGGACAGACGCGATTTCTGTGTCAGCGAAGTGCAACTGCGATCTACTTTCCCAATGTGCTTCACGTCGGTCCAAACATGGGATGCATGTTGATCACCTACTCCATCGTCGTTGCCCCCACTCTGATCTTCATTTTCGCGACTGGTTTGGCGTCATGGGTGTCGGTCCTCCTCGTCGTCTCCATCGCCCTCACATTTCTGTCGTTCTCGATGGTGGCTTGCAGCGACCCAGGGGTGGTCCGTGAGCACTACGTGAATGCGACCGGCGAACCTGCTGGTATTCTTTGTGGTACGAGAAACTCTATGGATGTTCGTCGTGCCATCGGTGGTGTGTTGTAGCACATTGTCAGATTCGCCGACCGCACAACGCGATCCACTGCTACGAGTGTGAAGTGTGCATCGACGGGGTACGTGTGCTTCAATGCTATCGCCCTTGACAATCCACACGCAGATGGACCACCATTGTCCATGGACCGGTAAATGCATCGGCAAGAAGACGCTGTACTGGTTCTACCTATTTCTTTGGATGATCTGCATCCACATCACGTTTGGCATTGGCACGGTCGTGTATTATTGCATTGGAGGTCGCTCGCCGTAATATGAATAGTTTTTATCGAGATTTGGCCGACCGTACCTCAACCGCCTCTCGGAATGCCGTCGTGAATACGTAGCGAGCGCAGGTAGCAGCGGATAGGCTGGAGCGCAAAGCGTCGAGTGCAGTCGAATCGCTGCTGATTACACACTCCAGACATTCCACCTCGAAACTGCTGGTGCGAAGTGGCCGCCGATCATCGTGCGCTCGAACCACCAGTCCTGCCGACCAACGTAAGAGAGTCGGTACTGCAGGCATCCTTCTCGTTGCGACCGACAGTTGGAAACCTACTCGAGCCGAGCCCCGCTTGGTGCATTGCACCTTGCTGTGGCGAGAATGACTCGTTTGCACAACGATGGCACGAAGTAAGGAGATTTGCATCCATTCGCACAGAAACCGCTTTCACTCGAGATTTTCGAGAATACTTGTATCATATATTGATAAACACGCAAACGTGTCTACTTACAACGCGACTTGGGCAGCGGCAATCACAGCCAACGTGAGAGAGGCCGCAACACACGAGGACGCGGCCGACGTCGTCGGCACGGGGGTGCTGGCACCAGGAGACCCTGGAGCGGCAGTCGTGGTAGACTTGCTCGCCTTGGTGGTGGGAAGGTCACTGGGTTCGACCGTGGGGGCGGCAGTGGTAGGAGCAGGGGTGGGGCAGATCTTCGCACAGTCAAATCGCATCGACACACCGTCCTCCTTGTTCCTCACGTTCTGGGTTTTGCAACTGCCGCATGTGTGGCAATGACTCTTGAGGACAGCGACAGGGTCGGGGTTTTGTTCACGCACACAAAACAAGGGTTCTTGGCACACCTTCTTCGTGTCCTCAGCAGTGAGAGCCGTGAACCCATTGCCTTGAACGCAGCGGCGTTGGTCCGTGCATTGATCGAACTGGTACGCAATGTCTGGCGAAGTGGAGGAAATTTGGCACTTTTCAGCACCGCCCAAACAACCGCAGAGCTTATTGGCGCCAGACTTGATGCACGTCATGTTGAACCCGTTCAAATCGCCGCATTCCTTGTCCGTGTCGCAAACGCTCGTAAATTGGAGCTTGCATACCCCAGACGGAACAGCCGTGGTGGTTGCAGTGGCGGGCTTAGCTGTTGTGGTTACTTGAGCAGCGGTGAATGCGGCGGCTGCGACAAGAAGGACGAACTTCATAGGAGACACACGGTGTGAATCGAGGAATGAAGCCATTGCACACATCTTCCCATCTCGATGGATAAACGATAGTAGGGTAGGGCCTCCCTCCAAATTTCAGGGGTGTCTGGCCTCCCCCCATTCGTTTCATCTACAAGTTTGTACGGAAGGAGGTGGGTGCAAAAATACATCGGGCCCCAGTCCCCCCATAATTCGACCAGAATCGTGTGTCACAACTCTTGCCCAGGTTTATCCGGACAATGTCTGGCCATCATGGGGTTTGACCCTCACTGGCGCGGCCATCTGCGGGTAAAACACATTGCGTTTTACAAATAGCCTCTCCAATACAATAAAGTATCGAAATGTAGAGTACATGTTGGGCTTAACAACTGGTGAGTTGGGAATAACGAAAGTATATTCCGAAGAGAGCAGTTGCGCCAAGAAAACTATACAACGTGATTGATGGCAGAGGTTGACTAGTGAAACGTCGTGGAGACCAAGGCGTGTGCGGCATAAACCACAGGACGTTGGGCTGATTATTCCTCATTTTCATCCCTTATAGCACGGGACGTCGTCGAAATCGCCTGCTATCATTATCCAGCACGCATAGAATCGACGCCCACATCAAGATATTATGTACAGTGTGGTCGTTGTGCGTTTTCCCTGCTGGGGCGGAATTAGAGCTCTCTACGTTTCAAGTTGCAAGTTGCCGAGTTCGCAGAGTTGCCGAGTTCGCAGACATTGGAGCTGTGGCTAAAAAACAAGTGGTTGTTTTGTGTGGGGAACAAGTTCCTCCATTGTTTGCCATGATTTGTGAATTCGTTCGATTCACAAAGGACATCGACCTATCCAGCATCGGCCACACACACGTCACATTCCGTGTCCACGGAAGCGCTTCTGGTTTCTATGTGTAGGTAGGTAGACCTTGGTATCCATCAACATTGCAAAACGCTGGATTGGTGGTTGTTTGCGTGCCAATGACAGGTACGAAGCGCTAGAAGCAATGACCCTGCAAAAGCTTCGTCGATTATGTCGCTGTGCCGCGGTCGGCGCGAGTTGCCGTGTATATGCAAACGGCATTCTTGCCACAAGGGTGCATGCAACCTTCCCATTCAAGAACCTATCGCCATGGCGAACGGAGCAAAATTGCAGTCTCAAATTCCACAGTACTGTTTTTTGTTTAACATAAAAATATACTACATAATTTACAGACGGGACAAGGACTGGTGCGACATCACTGTCCCATCGAGCGATCCGGTCCATGATTCTTTCAGTCTTCGTTGAACTGCTTTGAAGTTCACCACACTGCCGGCCGCTGTACAACGACCACCTTGGTCGGACGGCGACGCCAATTTTGACGTCCCAGGTGCATCAAGGGGGGTGATGGCAATCTTCGCCGTTTGTGTAGTTTCCATGCTTCACATTTGCATGCTGTCGTTTTCGTCCGTTGTCATTGAGTCCGGATTCTGCTGTGGGCATGAGAAACACCGGGGCAGGCGATACGAAAACAACGACGTTTAGCACAACAAATCGACGCAAATCCAACGGAGCTGTACTCTCCCCTATCCAGTTTACGGCCCATGCAATTGGGGGGAGAGCACATGCTGGTACGGCTAGTACAAGAGAACAGACCGGGTTTTTTCACGCCTTGATGAGAACAAAATGTTTTCTTGGCACGCGCGCGCTTCGTCCTTCTCGCTCGCACCGACACAATCTCGCGAACGTACTGTACTTATTCACAGCTAGTCTACGACTAACGCAACCTGTACTTTTCATCCACCAATCGGATTTACCATAAACGTTTTCATCACCTGTGATTGGCTCGCCTATCGCAACGCGAACACGAAGCCGAGCACAATAGTCCTGTCTAAAATGCACGTTTCAAAATATACGTCCTTCTGCACACACGAGAATATACTGCAAGCTGTGCCTCGATTCATCCATTCTACCTCGTTTGCAAGTGCCGAAGCGATATGTCGTTCCTTCGCATGGGTGTTGGTGCTGCTCTGCTACCTTTCCCCTTCTTGTACTATGAACAGATTGGACGAGAGTACTATCAATAGTTGGTCAAATTATATCCACGTCGCAGCACCCATTAGTCACGGTGGGACAAGGCCCAACGTTTCACATTGAACCCGCCAGACGAGCTGTGCTGGTCTTTACATGGCGGCCTCGGCGTGCCACCAGCACTTCTACGTTTGCCTCACGGTAACTTACTCTTATGACGGCCGAGAGCGAGCTTACTACGCCAACGACGGCGCCTCCCGCCACGGCTTTGTCGCTGTGGCGCGAAACGGACTGGATGCCAAGCAGATCGTTGGCCGACAAGGACTCGGATGAGTACGAGTTATCGCTCCAGCAGGCAAAGCGCAAAAAGATCCTTGTCATCTTGGCGGCAGCGCTCGTCGTTGTTGGGACAGCCATCGGGGTCATTGTCGCCACGTCCACCGAGACATCGGATGCGTCCCAAGCAAGTGGCCTTTCATCGCCCTCGACGGCCGTCCCAACCGCTCCGAATGGCGAGCTCGTCGTCGCATCGGTGGTGACGGGTGTTGACACGGACATCGATGCTACGAATAACTTCACTCTGGCCAACAACATCACGTCCGAGTCCGCGAACTCGAGCGCCCTTGAGTCGTTGATTGTGACGCCTGAACAAACGACGACGACTCCGGCACCCACACCGGAGCCTACTCCGGAACCGACGCCAGCTCCGACGCCTGCTCCGACGCCTGCCCCTACCCCGGCTCCGACACCCCCTCCGACCCCTGCTCCAACCCCTGCGCCAACCGCCCCGATCGGGAAAGGGACGCTGCGCAATGTGAACAATTGCGGTCGCACTGTTGAATTCATGATCTCTGTCGACAACAAGGACCGCTTCATCACGGTAGAATCTGGTCAATTCTACGACTTGGCCCCAGGCTACAGCATCGCGACGGTGCGTGTGGGTCGCTCGCCTGAAGCTACGTGTACGTTGCGCGCACATACTTCGTTGTGGTCACTCGAGGTTCTCATGCATGACTTGTAGTGTTCGAAGTATGCCGCGATGGAGGCAAGTTTTGGTACGATTTTAGCGTGATCCCGCCTAACGTAAGTTCCTACACCCAAAAGTATGCTATCGCGTGTGTGGGTGGCTGAACTATACTTCGGTAGTGCGGCCAAGGCACGAGTTGGGACGCGTGCTCGAAGGGTGGGAGCGTCAAAGGATTCAATGTGAAGGCGAAGCTAGACATCCAATACATCGCCAACAACAACAACTTCAACTGCCGCTCCATCGAGTGCATGTGGGAACGTTGCCCCGACGCGTACCACTGGCCATTTGATGATACCAAGACACGCAACTGCCACTTGGACGAAGCGTACGTTGTCACGTGGTGCGCCTAAGCGGCGACCGACACCCGAGGCGGTAGAATAGCCTGTGGGTGGGGTGTGTTGATATGAATGCTGTATCCATGTCGTGGCGTGTAAAATGATGTCGCCCATCCCCCCTCTTGTATTCCTTGACCCGTCGTCCATTCAACTTTCTGTCGTTCATGGTCGGCATGAGATCGTCTCGACCTCGCTGCTTCACCGATGCCTTGACGACGTCCGTGGGATGAACCAGAATATCCCTTTGTAGAATTGGGAAATATCTTCAGAACGGAACTACGCTGAGGGAAAAACACGTAATGGTGGGCAATTCCAGCTGTAACTCCAGTTAAACGGATGAGATTCAGCTTTTTTACCGCTTTTCGTCGATTTATCAAAATCTGGCAATATCACATACAATTATCCAATCAAATCGGCGTATTTGGACTAGTCCAGTTTACACGACCGTGGGTGAAGTGTATTGTGCCGCCACACCATCAAGTCGCAAGCAGAAAGTCGCCAGCCATCATGGACAAGAAGCGAGCGTCCAGTGTGTCGGCGGCGACGCCGACCGTCGCGTTCGCCATGAGTGACTCAACGATGGCGAACGATGCGGACAATATCGTCAAGTACATCGACACGGAGCTCACGATTATCCAGGACGACATTCCGACGCTGACGGGGGAGCAGACCACCGACACGAATGGCATTCCATTGTACAAATGGCGCACCAGCCTCTTCGCCTTCTCGTCGTTCAACTTGTCGCTAAGCCTCTTATCGGTCGTTGCGCCCTGCGTCCCCGTGGGTCACATCGCCCAACGCGTCGGCCTCGGCCAATTTGTTCTCGTTCTCGTCGTCGCTGGTGTATTTTACGTCGCAAGCTTTGGCTTGAGTTTTCTGCAACGGCCTCTCGTAAATGCCATCGCAACTGCATGCTCCCTCAACTTCATCGGTTTCTTGGCCGTCCTCCGCTCTCGCGTGCGTCAATTGTTCGATATCCCTGGGTCGTTGCTGTCCGATACGTGCACCGTCATGTGGTGCGGCTGCTGCGCCATCGCTCAAATGTCTACGCACGTCGAGGCCATGGACACTAGAAGCTGCTGCTCGCTGGTTCCTCGCGACGTCCTGCCAGGATACAAGTAGTCACGTCTGTACGGCAGATATTTAACTGGTGAATGATTTTGCCAGCGTGGAGGGCTGTAATCCCAATATCGTGTTGTAATCCCAACGCTCTGAAGCCATCCAAGGCAATAAATCGCAATGTCCGTCCCCATCAACTTGAATGGGAGGTGCGCTGTAGGATCTGCCC
>NW_008580170.1:976602-977359 GCF_000520115.1 Aphanomyces invadans
AAATACGACCACAAGTATGGCAGGATTGGCTTTGGTCCCATCATTGCTTTGGTCGTTGTAGAGCCGGATTTGGCTCTTCTCACATGTGTGCGTACTGTTCGTTGAGGGATGCCATATGCTATGGCACCGGATGGAATGGTGTGTTGCTTCTTGATCACATCGCTCACTGTTGCTGCAATCTCGTCGGGTGTGTACAGGGTCTTGGCGGCATTTTTCAAGGTTGACACACTTGTTGCCTCTGAATTCTAATGTATATTCCCACCATAAAATTATGAGGGGTTTATTTGTTGGAGTAACGAATTTTATCCAATCACAAGATTCTTGCGATTCTATTGGGTGATAGAGCTCGGCTGATCACTGAGAGTTCGGCCGATCACTGAGAGCCGACGTTACCTCTTTTACGATGGTTGAGTTGGGGATCACTCATGGTGTTGTCCCCACGCCACGGCGTTGAGTTGCCGTGGTTGAGGCGGATGGAGATATTCCAGAAACTGATAGACAAGAATTTTGTAATTAGTGTGAAACCACTCATTACTCCCTCAGTCCCAAAAAAATTGTGCGACTTTGAGGACGGGTACATGACGGGCAATTAAGTTTTGAAGGTAAATTCAAGTTTGTGCGTTTGCCTCCTCACTTCGGGAATCGATACCTCTGATTGGATCATTGCGTAGGTCGCGCCAATTGCTTTCTATGTGTGTAAGTATGAGCACGAACCTAAAAAACGCGGGTCATTATTGCCGAGTCAAAGGCAGCATAC
>NW_008580170.1:988780-999991 GCF_000520115.1 Aphanomyces invadans
TTGCCTCTGAATTCTAATGTATATTCCCACCATAAAATTATGAGGGGTTTATTTGTTGGAGTAACGAATTTTATCCAATCACAAGATTCTTGCGATTCTATTGGGTGATAGAGCTCGGCTGATCACTGAGAGTTCGGCCGATCACTGAGAGCCGACGTTATTTAAATTTCATGAGTTAGTCCAACATGATTGGTTATAACTAGAAGAATTTCATTCAGTCAATCACAGTTCTTCTTGTATCTGCACTACAATTGGTCAAAACGAATGGAATTTCTGACTTGGTATTGCAGTATACAGGTTGCAGAAGTTTTTAAAACTGATCATTTTTGGGGGTGTCGGCTTTTTTCGGGGTTCACTCTAACGCGAAATGCTTGAGTAAACCTGGCGATGATATGTTTGTAGTACTTTCAGAACTGCGCTTGCACCCTTGGTTATAACGCCGTGTTTGCTATTAGAAGCAAGGTCAGTTCTCACGGCTGCTGCTCCAACATTCGTTACGACGTCTCTGTAATTTGGGGAGCTTTCCTCTATGGCAAATCCATCGGGTAAAATAGACCACAACATGTCGAGATACGTACATGTTTTGCTTGGAAACAACCCCAGCGTGTATTCTCAGTACATGTGCATACCACTCTCACCACTTCGATTGCAAACGCAGCATTGATGATTTCCGTTGCCTATTTGAAGGCTTGGCCAGCATGTTTGCCGTTGCAGCGCCATGTGGATTCCATTGCCACTTCTGGCGCTTTCAGTCTCTCCTCTTACCGCCGCGTAATCTCCACGAAGCTTTCAATGACAGCTGCCTGATGCTGAATAAAGGTTAACTCGGCAGATTAGGTGAGTTCGCCACTGGATTCAATAGGTTGTGAGGTTGTTGGTTGTTGCATTCTTGCTGCAGGTGCACTCAACTGTGACGACCATATAAGCAAGTCAACAAGTCCGCATCCAGCCTGCATCAGAAACGACTCGAAGCGGAGGGCCGCTAAGTAGCAATTCTACTTCTGGTTTGTGCGTGAAATCATATTCTAGTAATCCCATTGCAAATGTAATGATGGTACAACGCTTGCGAGATTTTTCCAAATTCACTGTAACAGACATAGTCACTGTTCACCAAGCATTCTGCGCTTGGCTGTTGATTCTTGTCACCTCAGACTTCCGACGACTAAAATCACCAGTCTCGTCGAACCGTCTGACTCAATAACCAATGCTCTTCATCACCTCACGAACCTTGGCAGTCTCGCCCTTCTTCATTCCGAGGAAGAAGTAACCATACAAATGTTACAAGGCGGGAGTTAATCTGGCGGCTCACGAAAGCTTTAATTGCACTTATTCGGGGCAGGAAGAAGAGGTAGATGTATGAGGCTTCAGATGGACGAACCGTTGGCAAATCAGTTTCCGTACTGTGATTGGGGATTGGTTTGTGTGAACAATTTAAAATCACTGCCTGCGAAAATGTCTGCCATTCGACGTTGGCGTTATATTATCGGGTCGTTCAAGACATCTTCGTACTTCTTTGCTTGAAGAGGTGTCAGTTCTTTCCCCGGCCGAGGAATATCTTTCATGTCGTTGGGATCGCAAAGACAGTCATTGTGACGCTTGTAAATTTACGACTCATCAGTGTACATGGCACACTGCTTGGACGCGGAGAACGTGGTAGGGTGCATCTTGGCAACGTACTCGTCGCGTTCTAGCGCGTTCTTCTTTTGGAGGTGGTACGTGGAAGACCCGGAAAGGCTTCCACGCTTTTAGACCTGATGAGCAAAGAATCGCTGGGCAGATCGCAGTACCGATTCTTCATAGGTCTTGTTTGTATAGTGCATTGTGATCACATCTTGTTCGCAAAGAATTACCAACACGTCAATAGGAGTAGTGCACGTACGTTCGGCAGTCGGCCCCGCACGAATTTTTGGGACCGGTCGATTACATCGCGAGTGTGTGGTATGCAGTCCTTATCCTGTTTGCTGCAGGTGTAGCAGCGGTAAACCTGTCGCACTGCGTGTACTCACGCATTTCCTCCATTACCACATATAGACTGCGGCCGAGAGCGGCAGCTACCTTTTTTGCCACTTCAGTCTGGCCCTCGCTTGTGAAGTAGGCTTGCATCCGCACGATGTTCAGACGCATATCACGTACCAGGCAGCGGTGATGAGCTCGCTTCAGAAAGTCGAAACTCTCCTGCGCAGTTTTGTCTTTGAATGAAACCTCACCGGGGTAATGTATTCTTATCGTCAACTGCAAGGTATGAGTTTGTAGAGGATCTCATACGGTGAGGTACTCGCAAACCAAAACTGCAATTCTTCTTTATTAGTAAGGTTATTGGTAACCACGATGAATATTGAATGTGAGTGTGTCCTGCCAATATTAATTTTAATTATACAATACAACAGGCAGATTTCGCAACTTCTGGTTTTGTCTTATCCACGTTCCATATTCTAGAACACAGATAAAGTGCAGGAAAAAAGAGTCCAGGTTTTGCAACCACCCCGCTGCAAACTGCTTTTATCCAGATTACAGCAGCCAATCAAATTTAGCCGAGTGTGCAAGTACTACGACGTGAATCAAACACGTAAGGAACTCCAAGGAATGCTGTCTGCTGTCGAAATCGATGCCCTCTTAAGGCGTTGCCGAAAGGGCAACTTTCGCCAAAAGATGTGCCTTCTTCGCCTCATCGCTTGCGTTATTGAACATCCGCTTGTCCCCGATGTTCGTTTTGACCTGCTCAAGCTGTCCGATGTCGACTCGATGTTGATGTTTCTCTTCGACGTTGCAGGTGTACGAGCTCTGGTGTGTGCACTTCGCCTGCCCGATGTGATTATCACATCAAGCCGAGACCGATGTTCATCGACTGAAGCACTCTGCATCACATTGTATCGCATGTCGTTCCCGCGCCGCTACTACGACATGATGGCCACGTTTGGTCGATCGAGGGAGTCATTTGTGTCGTATTTTCAACGATGTAATTGACGCATTGTATGTGAAGTGGCATCGACTGCTCAATTTCTGTCTGCATATTGTTGCTGGTCGACTCGACATGTACTCAGGAGCTATTGTGTCGAAGGAAGCGCCCATGGAGAACGTTTTTGGCTTCATCCATGTGAGCAAATTTGAGACGTGCCGAATCACCCAAAAATGCAAACGCCTTCGACTTGCGTTTTCCAACCTCCAGCGCCTCCTGTACAGCGGGCACAAGCGTCGTCATTGCTTGAATTTTCAGGCTGTGACAGCGCCCGATGGATTGTGCGTGCACTTTTGGGGTCCGATGGAAGGTTCGCGTCACGACACAACAATGCTCCGGCAAAGCAAAATGCAAGAGTACTTGGACGAGAACAAACATGTTTTCTAAGGGTATCGTATTTACGGCGATCCTGCGTACGGCGTGATTGATTGGGTCTGTTCTGGCTTTAAGGGCGCGCAATTGGACCAACGTTGTCGTGACTTCAATGCAGCCATGAGCAATGTGCGCCAATCTGTCGAACGGATATTTGGTGCTATGAAACAACATTGGGCGATGGTTACCTTCAAGACGCAGCAAAACGTTATGCTTCAAAATGTTGGCAAGGTAATCATGGCGGCAATGTTGTTCAACAATTGCCACTGCTGCTATTATGGTGGCAATCAAATCAGCGATTACTTTGGAATTGCTCCTCCATCACTTTGTGAATATTTAGTTCTACCAGACAGAGTGAATGAATTACATGGTTGTATTGACCTTTAATCGTTTGGCAACTTCGAAGCTAACTGAATGAGCAACGCGATCATGTCATCGTTTCGTTTCATCTCAAATTCACGCTGCTGAATCCGCTCCATCCTGTCCTTCTCACGCTCAGCGAGTTCCATCTGCAACTTGTACTTCTCGAACGAAAACCGCTCTCTTTCGAGCTCAATTTCGCGCTCGTGTGATTCAAAAACCGCGTTGCGTTTTTGCCCAATAACATCACTGTCTGTTGACTCGTCGGTGTCCACGGACTTGATCCTCCCGCTCGTCATTGCTAGTTCTCGGATAAACGAAGCTGAAGCCTCATTTTCCATTGCCTTGGCATTGACGGCGGCTCGGTCGGCGTTGCGTTGGTCGGTGGCCTCGTCGAACAGCTGAACTAGCTCGTCCAAAAGAACAATCTTTCCTGTCTCGTCCTGCTCAACTCCAGACATGTACTTCGAGCTGTTCTGGAATCGCCGATGTGTACGCAGGAGCTGGTAGAACCTGTTCGCAGCCTTCTTGCCATCCAACGACGAGCGGCCAAAACCTGGCACCTCCAGCAGTTTCGCTGCCAGAGCGTCCCATGCTTTGGTGGTGTTCTTTACTTGCTTAAATGGAATATCGTTGTTGACTTGTGTGAGCAAACTCAAGTCGTCTGAGTTGCTCCACCATTTGCTCGCTTGTGTCAGCGTTGTCGATTCCCAGGTCGCTTGACATCCTCGAATGGTTTGGTCAATAGCCCTGTGATATGCGGATACAGCCAGCCACAATTTCATCAAGTTGCAACAAAATTTCACGGGTTGGTTGCAAACTTATTGGATATTGAAGGATAAGATGCGAATAAAACAAAACCAAGGTTTGCGAAATCTGCCTAATACTACTGTACGGTCATGTCACGACAAGTTCAGCATACAATATCCCATAGAAATGCGAATTCATTTACACTTTGCAAAAAAGACAGTTCGTTGTTGTTGGGAAGTATTGGAGGGACACGTAAAAAAACCATCTCGGAAACAATAGCCGTGCTGTATACCGTCATGTAGTATAAACATACTCTTATTGAAAAACGTAGTCGTTGAAAAACCGCTTAAACCCCGGTTAAACGCCAGCAAATTTGTTCGATTGTGTAGGTGCACCTCGGCATGCAAGCGGAGGCGGTGACGACTATACGAACGCCCATGTCGAACGAGAGTGTGTCTGCCGAGCACGAAACCATCGAGATACGTGAGAAGCGCAAGCCTCTCTTCTGCACCAAGTTTGGACAGACGCGATTTCTGTGTCAGCGAAGTGCAACTGCGTTCTACTTTCCCAATGTGCTTCACGTCGGTCCAAACATGGGATGCATGTTGATCACCTACTCCATCGTCGTTGCCCCCACTCTGATCTTCATTTTCGCGACTGGTTTGGCGTCGTGGGTGTCGGTCCTCCTCGTCGTCTCCATCGCCCTCACATTTCTGTCGTTCTCGATTGTGGCTTGCAGCGACCCAGGGGTGGTCCGTGAGCACTACGTGAATGCGTCCGGCGAACCTGCTGGTATTCTTTGTGGTACGAGAAACTCTATGGATGTTCGTCGTGCCATCGGTGGTGTGTTGTAGCACATTGTCAGATTCGCCGACCGCACAACGCGATCCACTGCTACGAGTGTGAAGTTTGCATCGACGGGGTACGTGTGCTTCAATGCCATCGCCCTTGACAATCCACACGCAGATGGACCACCATTGTCCATGGACCGGTAAATGCATCGGCAAGAAGACGCTGTACTGGTTCTACCTATTTCTTTGGATGATCTGCATCCACATCACGTTTGGCATTGGCACGGTCGTGTATTATTGCATTGGAGGTCGCTCGCCGTAATATGAATAGTTTTTATCGAGATTTGGCCGACCATACCTCAACCGCCTCTCGGAATGCCGTCGTGAATACGTAGCGAGCGCAGGTAGCGGCGGATAGGCTGGAGCGCAAAGCGTCGAGTGCAGTCGAATCGCTGCTGATTACACACTCCACGACATTCCACCTCGAAACTGCTGGTGCGAAGTGGCCGCCGATCATCGTGCGCTCGAACCACCAGTCCTGCCGACCAACGTAAGTGAGTCGGTACTGCAGGCATCCTTCTCGTTGCGACCGACAGTTGTAAACCTACTCGAGCCGAGCCCCGCTTGGTGCATTGCACCTTGCTGTGGCGAGAATGACTCGTTTGCACAACGATGGCACGAAGTAAGGAGATTTGCATTCATTCACAAAGAAACCGCTTTCACTCGAGATTTTCGAGAATACTTGTATCATATATTGATAAACACGCAAACGTGTCTACTTACAACGCGACTTGGGCAGCGGCAATCACAGCCAACGTGAGAGAGGCCGCAACACACGAGGACGCGGCCGACGTCGTCGGCACGGGGGTGCTGGCACCAGGAGACCCTGGAGCGGCAGTCGTGGTAGACTTGCTTGCCTTGGTGGTGGGAAGGTCACTGGGTTCGACCGTGGGGGCGGCAGTGGTAGGTGCAGGGGTGGGGCAGATCTTCGCACAGTCAAATCGCATCGACACACCGTCCTCCTTGTTCCTCACGTTCTGGGTTTTGCAACTGCCGCATGTGTGGCAATGACTCTTGAGGACAGCGACAGGGTCGGGGTTTTGTTCACGCACACAAAACAAGGGTTCTTGGCACACCTTCTTCGTGTCCTCAGCAGTGAGGGCCGTGAACCCATTGCCTTGAACGCAGCGGCGTTGGTCCGTGCATTGATCGAACTGGTACGCAATGTCTGGCGAAGTGGAGGAAATTTGGCACTTTTCAGCACCGCCCAAACAACCGCAGAGCTTATTGGCGCCAGACTTGATGCACGTCATGTTGAACCCGTTCAAATCGCCGCATTCCTTGTCCGTGTCGCAAACGCTCGTAAATTGGAGCTTGCATACCCCAGACGGAACAGCCGTGGTGGATGCAGTGGCGGGCTTAGCTGTTGTGGTTACTTGAGCAGCGGTGAATGCGGCGGCTGCGACAAGGAGGACGAACTTCATAGGAGACACACGGTGTGAATCGACGAATGAAGCCATTGCACACATCTTCCCATCTCGATGAATAAACGACGGTAGGGTAGGGCCTCCCTTCAAATTTCAGGGGTTCCTGGCCCCCCCATTCGTTTCATCTACAAGTTTGTACGGAAGGAGGTGGGTGCAAAAATACAACGGGCCCCAGTCCCCCCACAATTCGACCGGAATCGTGTGTCACAACACTTGCCCAGGTTTATCCGGACAATGTCTGGCCATCATGGGGTTTGACCCTCACTGGCGCGGCCATCTGCGGGCAAAACTTACAAATAGCCTCTCCAATACAATAAAGTATCGAAATGTAGAGTATATGTTGGGCTTAACAACTGGTGAGTTGGGAATAACGAACGTATATTCCGAACAGAGCAGTTGCGCCAAGAAAACTATACAACATGATTGATGGCAGAGGTTGACTAGTGAAACGTCGTGGAGACCAAGGCGTGTGCGGCATAAACCACAGGACGTTGGGCTGATTATTCCTCATTTTCATCCCTTATAGCACGGGACGTCGTCGAAATCGCCTGCTATCATTATCCAGCACGCATAGAATCGACGCCCACATCAAGATATTATTTACAGTGTGGTCGTTGTGCGTTTTCCCTGCTGGGGCAGAATTAGAGCTCTCCACGTTTCAAGTTGCAAGTTGCCGAGTTCGCAGAGTTGCCGAGTTCGCAGCCATTGGAGCTGTGGCTAAAAAACAAGTGGTTGTTTTGTGTGGGGAACAAGTTCCTCCATTGTTTGCCATGATTTGTGAATTCGTTCGATTCACAAAAGACATCGACCTATCCAGCATCGGCCACACACACGTCACATTCCGTGTCCACGAAAGCGCGTCTGGTTTCTATGTGTAGGTAGGTAGACCTTGGTATCCATCAACATTGCAAAACGCTGGATTGGTGGTTGTTTGCGTGCCAATGACAGGTACGAAGCGCTAGAAGCAATGACCCCGCAAAAGCTTCGTCGATTATGTCGCTGTGCCGCGGTCGGCGCGAGTTGCCGTGTATATGCAAACGGCATTCTTGCCACAAGGGTGCATGCAACCTTCCCATTCAAGAACCTATCGCCATGGCGAACTTAGCAAAATTGCAGTCTCAAATTCCACAGTACTGTTTTTTGTTTAACATAAAAATATACTACATAATTTACAGACGGGACAAGGACTGGTGCGACATCACTGTCCCATCGAGCGATCCGGTCCATGATTCTTTCAGTCTTCGTTGAACTGCTTTGAAGTTCACCACACTGCCGGCCGCTGTACAACGACCACCTTGGTCGGACGGCGACGCCAATTTTGACGTCCCAGGTGCATCAAGGGGGGTGATGGCAATCTTCGCCGTTTGTGTAGTTTCCATGCTTCACATTTGCATGCTGTCGTTTTCGTCCGTTGTCATTGAGTCCGGATTCTGCTGTGGGCATGAGAAACACCGGGGCAGGCGATACGAAAACAACGACGTTTAGCACAACAAATCGACGCAAATCCAACGGAGCTGTACTCTCCCCTATCCAGTTTACGGCCCATGCAATTGGGGGGAGAGCACATGCTGGTACGGCTAGTACAAGAGAACAGACCGGGTTTTTTCACGCCTTGATGAGAACAAAATGTTTTCTTGGCACGCGCGCGCTTCGTCCTTCTCGCTCGCACCGACACAATCTCGCGAACGTACTGTACTTATTCACAGCTAGTCTACGACTAACGCAACCTGTACTTTTCATCCACCAATCGGATTTACCATAAACGTTTTCATCACCTGTGATTGGCTCGCCTATCGCAACGCGAACACGAAGCCGAGCACAATAGTCCTGTCTAAAATGCACGTTTCAAAATATACGTCCTTCTGCACACACGAGAATATACTGCAAGCTGTGCCTCGATTCATCCATTCTACCTCGTTTGCAAGTGCCGAAGCGATATGTCGTTCCTTCGCATGGGTGTTGGTGCTGCTCTGCTACCTTTCCCCTTCTTGTACTATGAACAGATTGGACGAGAGTACTATCAATAGTTGGTCAAATTATATCCACGTCGCAGCACCCATTAGTCACGGTGGGACAAGGCCCAACGTTTCACATTGAACCCGCCAGACGAGCTGTGCTGGTCTTTACATGGCGGCCTCGGCGTGCCACCAGCACTTCTACGTTTGCCTCACGGTAACTTACTCTTATGACGGCCGAGAGCGAGCTTACTACGCCAACGACGGCGCCTCCCGCCACTGCCTTGTCGCTGTGGCGCGAAACGGACTGGATGCCAAGCAGATCGTTGGCCGACAAGGACTCGGATGAGTACGAGTTATCGCTCCAGCAGGCAAAGCGCAAAAAGATCCTTGTCATCTTGGCGGCAGCGCTCGTCGTTGTTGGGACAGCCATCGGGGTCATTGTCGCCACGTCCACCGAGACATCGGATGCGTCCCAAGCAAGTGGCCTTTCATCGCCCTCGACGGCCGTCCCAACCGCTCCGAATGGCGAGCTCGTCGTCGCATCGGTGGTGACGGGTGTTGACACGGACATCGATGCTACGAATAACTTCACTCTGGCCAACAACATCACGTCCGAGTCCGCGAACTCGAGCGCCCTTGAGTCGTTGATTGTGACGCCTGAACAAACGACGACGACTCCGGCACCCACACCGGAGCCTACTCCGGAACCGACGCCAGCTCCGACGCCTGCTCCGACGCCTGCCCCTACCCCGGCTCCGACACCCCCTCCGACCCCTGCTCCAACCCCTGCGCCAACCGCCCCGATCGGGAAAGGGACGCTGCGCAATGTGAACAATTGCGGTCGCACTGTTGAATTCATGATCTCTGTCGACAACAAGGACCGCTTCATCACGGTAGAATCTGGTCAATTCTACGACTTGGCCCCAGGCTACAGCATCGCGACGGTGCGTGTGGGTCGCTCGCCTGAAGCTACGTGTACGTTGCGCGCACATACTTCGTTGTGGTCACTCGAGGTTCTCATGCATGACTTGTAGTGTTCGAAGTATGCCGCGATGGAGGCAAGTTTTGGTACGATTTTAGCGTGATCCCGCCTAACGTAAGTTCCTACACCCAAAAGTATGCTATCGCGTGTGTGGGTGGCTGAACTATACTTCGGTAGTGCGGCCAAGGCACGAGTTGGGACGCGTGCTCGAAGGGTGGGAGCGTCAAAGGATTCAATGTGAAGGCGAAGCTAGACATCCAATACATCGCCAACAACAACAACTTCAACTGCCGCTCCATCGAGTGCATGTGGGAACGTTGCCCCGACGCGTACCACTGGCCATTTGATGATACCAAGACACGCAACTGCCACTTGGACGAAGCGTACGTTGTCACGTGGTGCGCCTAAGCGGCGACCGACACCCGAGGCGGTAGAATAGCCTGTGGGTGGGGTGTGTTGATATGAATGCTGTATCCATGTCGTGGCGTGTAAAATGATGTCGCCCATCCCCCCTCTTGTATTCCTTGACCCGTCGTCCATTCAACTTTCTGTCGTTCATGGTCGGCATGAGATCGTCTCGACCTCGCTGCTTCACCGATGCCTTGACGACGTCCGTGGGATGAGCCAGAATATCCCTTTGTAGAATTGGGAAATATCTTCAGAACGGAACTACGCTGAGGGAAAAACACGTAATGGTGGGCAATTCCAGCTGTAACTCCAGTTAAACGGATGAGATTCAGCTTTTTTACCGCTTTTCGTCGATTTATCAAAATCTGGCAATATCACATACAATTATCCAATCAAATCGGCGTATTTGGACTAGTCCAGTTTACACGACCGTGGGTGAAGTGTATTGTGCCGCCACACCATCAAGTCGCAAGCAGAAAGTCGCCAGCCATCATGGACAAGAAGCGAGCGTCCAGTGTGTCGGCGGCGACGCCGACCGTCGCGTTCGCCATGAGTGACTCAACGATGGCGAACGATGCGGACAATATCGTCAAGTACATCGACACGGAGCTCACGATTATCCAGGACGACATTCCGACGCTGACGGGGGAGCAGACCACCGACACGAATGGCATTCCATTGTACAAATGGCGCACCAGCCTCTTCGCCTTCTCGTCGTTCAACTTGTCGCTAAGCCTCTTATCGGTCGTTGCGCCCTGCGTCCCCGTGGGTCACATCGCCCAACGCGTCGGCCTCGGCCAATTTGTTCTCGTTCTCGTCGTCGCTGGTGTATTTTACGTCGCAAGCTTTGGCTTGAGTTTTCTGCAACGGCCTCTCGTAAATGCCATCGCAACTGCATGCTCCCTCAACTTCATCGGTTTCTTGGCCGTCCTCCGCTCTCGCGTGCGTCAATTGTTCGATATCCCTGGGTCGTTGCTGTCCGATACGTGCACCGTCATGTGGTGCGGCTGCTGCGCCATCGCTCAAATGTCTACGCACGTCGAGGCCATGGACACTAGAAGCTGCTGCTCGCTGGTTCCTCGCGACGTCCTGCCAGGATACAAGTAGTCACGTCTGTACGGCAGATATTTAACTGGTGAATGATTTT
>NW_008580170.1:1023326-1024886 GCF_000520115.1 Aphanomyces invadans
TCATGATTGGTCGGAGTGTAAATTATCCGTACAGTTTGGTTGCGTGTCTATAGCACATTATCTGTGTATGACCTTTTCACGGTCGGACCTTTCATGCTATGGGCAGGTTGTGATAGCCAATCAAATTTCAGTAGCAAATTCTCTTGAATTAAATACTTGTAACATTTTGTGTCACGAAGTCAATATTAAATGTGCAGGGAGTCAAGAAGTATCCGGAATTTAAAGGCGCCAATTTCATGGCGCCAAGCAGAATGACCACACATACTTAACACTTTCATTCAGGCCACATGGCCAAGAAGCGCAAGCAGTATGATGAAGGCGACCTTGTTGCAGCAGTAAAGGCCTGCCAACATGGCGAGACCGTTGCCAAAGCGGCACGGCAGCACCAGGTGCCGAGATCCACGCAGCAACGACGCTTGGAATTGGCCAAAGAAGACCAGGCACTTCAGCGGCCTGGGCCGAAGCCACGGCTGCCTCCTCAAGTCGAGGACGACCTTTTTGTTTCGATCGCGCGAATGCAAGCAAAAGGACGCCCCCCGACGCAAACACACGTGGTCAAGAAGACCAACGACTTGGCGACAAAGCTTGGGCGCCCAAGAGTTGGTCGCCACTGGTACAGGAAGTTCAAGAAGCGCCAGCCCTTGCTTGTGCCTCGAATGGCACAAACCATAAACAAGTCGCGAAACGCTGTCACGAGCGAGAATATTGAAGATTTTTTTGCGAATTTTGACAGAGTCTGTGTCGAACATTCTCTGGACGGTGAGCGAATATTCAATATGGATGAAACTGCATTCGACTCTCGGTCGAAGTCAGGAAAGGTGGTTGCTTTGCGTGGATCAAAGTCAGTATGGTCAAAACAAGTGTCTACAAATTTTCATTTGACTCTGGTTGCATGTGGTTGTGCTTCGGGTAATGTACAACCCCCATTGTTTATATTTCCTGGTGACAGTGTGTCAGAATCGCTTTTGGAATGTGATTTTGTGGATGGAAGTTGTATTACTACTTCAAACAAAGGATACATGACAGAATTGATTTTTTCAATTGGTTGGAAATGTTTTCTTCTAACTTGAGTGAAAACATTGAGCGTCCTGTACTTTTGGTTATGGATGGATACGCAGCTCATATTTCCGAAAGAATTGTATTGCGTGCTGAAACATTAAGAATTATATTGATGCTGCTTCCTGCAAATGCAACTCACCTAATTCAACCTCTGGATATTTGCGTCTTTCGTCCCTTCAAACGATTTATCCGTGAAGCAATTTTTGAATTCATGACAGAAAATTGTAATGCATTTAGAAGTCATAACAACCACAACTTACAATGTACACTGTATTTAGATGATGCCACAACAATATCAAAAGAAGCCGCTCTAAACATCTCTGCTAAAGCCTGGAAACAACATCTTACGAGTGAAAACATGCGTGTGGGGTTTGAAGAAGCCGGAATATGGCCTCGATCCCTTGAGCACATGCATCGACGACTTGATCGGTACAAAAAGGGGGCATCCCTCATGGCGTTATCCTACCCGATTGGGGCGAAGTCAACGATTCCATTCAAAAT
>NW_008580170.1:1039208-1047039 GCF_000520115.1 Aphanomyces invadans
AAGCCGGTCGACGCGCAGGGAGGCAGAGCAGCCCACAGCCATGGCCTTGGACGACGACGACAGCGAGGGCACAGAGCTACAGGAAGGCAGTGAGAGTGAGGATATCAGTGACCTCGTACCAATGGCGCGCTCATTCGTTGACCAAAGTACTGGCATCGGGGGTTACCCGGTCATGGCAGGAGCTCTTCTCGATGAGATCGAAATTGTCGAAATTTGACTGTGGTGGCTGCTATTTCAAAAGTAATATCCTTTGACTCTTTATGTTTACCTGTCATATCGTATAAATCTCGCCAGGGAAAAAGTTCGAATCGAACGAACATCTTCAATAGAAAAATCAAGTATAATGCAATCTGCCCATAAATTGGCTCGTCGCGCCCAATGAGAGTGTGAAATTTCAATTTGATGTCACTTGCGCAATACATGTCCAAATGTTATGAAACCACTTGCATTCGATAGAAAAGAATGTCAGCTTTAACATGACGTAAGATGGGCCAAAATTGGATCACATTTACAAAACTTGTGCCGTTTTTTCATGCTAACGTCGACCCCGAGGGTGCCCATAAATTGGCTCGTTACCTTAATGATTAGTATATTGCAATTAAATACGTGGGACCGCAGTCACACAGCATTTTATTTGTTGAAATATGGGGAATAGAAAGTTCTTAAAGTAGTATCATTTTGAAGCGATATATAGCATAACATGCAACCTTCTATATCGATGTAGCTAAACATGCCAACTTGCCGACTATGCCTGGTCCCGTAAATTAAACTTGACTCCCCTGTAAACTTGCCCGTGGTGTGTCGCCAGGCGAGGACGAAAGCGGCAACCTATCCTGTACATGCCGACAACCTCAACAAAGAGCGTTCGAGTACCCTAACATGCAAAATGAAGGGGTTCGCGCGACGCTTATTAGGAAGTTCAAGAACGTGTTCAAGCGTTTTAAATACCGCGTACGTAAGGACGAGTTTAAGGTTTTAGTGCCAAAGGGTGTCAACGAAGAAAGGAGCCGATGGGTTCAACTCGATGAGGTGATCGAAGTACCCACTGCCCTGACGCGGGTTCGGGCGAGAATATCATTACACGCCAAATTGTCGACGAGATTCTGAAGACGGCGCCGGAACTCAAAGTCGTGCGACTCACCGTGCCGCTTACGGGCATTGGGTACGCTGACATGACGTTCGAGCGACCGAGTACGTCGACCTTAACTTACGCTTGTAAACGGGAGCTGGGCCAGTCAAGGTGCAAGGCAAGCGTTGTTGCTACATAGTCGATGATGGCGACGATGTTTTGTGCACCCACGACACGCTCAAGTTGATGGGCATCGATATCAATCGCACGTTGAAGCAAGTGGCGATGCAACAGTTCATGGACAGTGATGACGTCGAGGAAGACGATGTATGGCATCTCGTTGTTCCCAGGTCCAAGTCAATTCTAGAAAGTTTACCATTCCAAAGGCGAACAGCGAAGTTGAGCGTGTACTCCAAGGCATGGTGGAAGACGTTGCGGTAAACAAACTCCCAATTGAGAACGCGCAACTTTTGTGGTGTTTTCTTACAAAACACGATGTTTGGCGACTCAAGTTCGACGGATCCGATCCTCCGACAAGAGTCCAACCACTGAAGGTAGCCCTAAGGGTGGATGTGTTCCGTACCGTTGCAAAGGTCGGAAGCACAATCTCCTTGAGGAGCGGTACATGTTTCTGTTCGGTCAAGAGTAATGTGACACTACGTCATCAGACGAAACCAACAAAGTGTATGGTGCAGGACCGTCAATCATGTGGTGAAACCAGATGATCGCAAGTCATTGATGACAACTGACCAGTGGACCGACGAGGAAGTGCTAAAAACTTGCGACTTACGAACGAGTATCGTTTGGTGAACTCCATGACCGAGACCAAGGCGGGATCTATGCTCTTCCAAGCTACGATTCTGCAAAAATCTGGAGGAAAGTTGAGATGGGCGTGTTCGATCTGCCCCAATTGCTTCTGGAAGTTCCCTCGAGGAGAGCAGGGACATGCTGTCCTTCATGCTCAACAGCTGCGTGTATGCCCCGGACCGGGTGATGCAGGGCCATGTGGACAGTGCGCTTTACGCGCAGTCCACCAACGAGTAGTGCTATGGAGGCCTCCTGTACCGGAACATGTTGACCTGGATCGACGACGTCTTCGTCCGCGCGAAGAGTATGGAGGAGTATGTGTCGGTGTTGAACCGGTTCTTTGAACGGGTGAACCATTACGGGCTCAAGCTCAGTCCTGGAAAGACAAGCCGTTCGCCATAGCGTGGGCGTATCATCAGTGGCGAAGGAGTCAAGCAAGAACCTGATCGAATCGCCCATCTATGTACCATACCCTACCCGACGAATGCTGTTGAATTGCAGCAGTTTGTGTGTGCGGTCTACTGGTTGCGTGATTCAATCGTGGTCTACGCTCAAGTTGTGAATCCGCTGCAGCAGTGCCTTGCGAAGGCGCTGGATGGCAAAGCCAAAAGGAAACGCATCGCGTCTGGTGTGCAGCTGGCATTGACCGATGTCGAGAAGCAGGGTTTGAAGGTGTCAAGTCCAAGTTGAGAACGACAGTTGAGTTATCGCACCCTCGTGATGATCTACCATGTGCTTGTTTACCGGATGGTCCATTGTGGAGACACACGTGACGGACTTCTACGAGGATCAACCGATCCAAGACCAATGTCACGAGATGTTGGCATGCCTGTCGGGCATGTCCACGGGAGCCCAGAAATCCTGCTCTGTGATCGAGAAGGAAGCCTATCCTATTGCGCGTGCTTGGGAGAAACTCCATTACCTACTTATGCGACCACAAGAATCTGATCCATGTGTTTGCAGCGGGTGCCGAATGGAAGGCACACACACGCGCCAAGTTGATGCGCTGGGCGGCCATCATTGGTAGATACCGATACGAGATCATCCACATCGATGGAGTGCACAACTTGTGGGCCGACATGATGAGCCGTTGGGGCCAACCGACGCCAAGTCTGGTGGTACAACGTGCTCGTATTCGACGAGGACATGGATGGACGAAGAAGTGGAAGCGTACCGTGCCCAATCTGGTTTTCAATATATGACCAAAGCAACGCCCACTCGATGGAGACTTTGTGTGGCTCTACGTGGATGACATCCGACGAACCCAGGAGGCTGACAACAAGAGCCGCTCGATACAGGCGAAGTTTGATGGTGTGTTATGGACGGTAGACGACCGCTTTCGGGTCCCAGTTGGAGTGGGCTACCCGAAGGGATCATGGTGGTTGCCCACTGTAGAAGCATGGGCCATCGTGGCGATGCTGCTTTGGTGGCAACCATCCGAGGACTCTTTAACGTGGATCGTTTGGCCAACCGAGGTATTGAATTTCTCCATGGCTGCCTCTTGTGCCCCCATGTGAAAGGGGAAAGGGCGGTCCACAGACCGTATGCTCCGATGTGGCACGCAACGCGTCGCAACGAAGGAATTCACTTTGAATACCTCCACATGGGAGAAGCGCGAAGTGGTGCGAAGTATGTGCTGGTGTTGAAGGACGACCTGACTCACTACTGCGAGCTGGTGGCCTGCGATAGGCCAACGAGTCAAGTGTGTGTTGATGCACCAGTGGACTGGACGAAACGATTTGGCATGCCACAAGTGTGGATCAGCGACCAAGGTTCGCACTTCAAGAATGTGGTCATGCAAGCTCTCGCACACAAATTCAAAGTCCAGCATGACGTTACATTGGCATACTGCCCCTGGCGCAATGGCACAGTCGAAAGGATGAACCGCGATATCCGTCAAGTGATGCGGGTTATGTTTCGTGAATACAAACTGGCGCACGAGGAATGAGACTACCTACTACCGGTCGTCCAAGCAAATCTCAACCAGGCTCCTGCAACCTCACTTGCGAACAAATCGCCTATGGAATTGTTCACGGCTCTCGAACCCGTGACCTCGTTAGTCGTTCTGGTGATGGGTGTCAATCGTGAGCTCTTTGAAGTTTCCTGGAAACAGGAGGACATCCAGAGGAATCTGAACAAACTCCGTACAAATCGTCTTGCGATGCACATGGAAGTTGAACAAGAACGAGCAACGCGTCCTGAAGGCCATGAGGAAGACTGAAGAGTATGAAAACTGCAACGTGACCGAGGGGACTACGTGTTATGGTCCCTGTCGTTGAGCGCAGTCATCCAAGGAGTTGGTAACATGGTTGGGCCCGTACCGAGTCGGGAAAGTTGGCGAGTTCTCTGTAAAATTGAGCACTTGATCACCCGCGAAGATCTCGAAGCACATACTGTATGTCAAGGATCAAGATGTATGCAGAGTCAAGCTTTGAAGTCTTTGAAGAGATTCTTGAACACGTGTCTGAACAAGGGTTCATGCTGAAGGTTCGATCCATGGTGGGACACAAGTTTGTCCCGGATGTGGATGACCTCATGCTCGAAGTGATCTGGGAAGGCTTTGATGACGTCGAAACTTCTTGAGAAATTCCTAGAAGGCTCATGAAAGAATGCCCTGAGGTCGTGCAAAAGATGTGGACGAATTGGAGTTTACAGAGCACATTCACGACCTGAGTGCGGCGATCAAGAAAGCTACCGAAGATTCGTAAGGACCCATCCGAATGTCTTGCGGGGCCTTGTGGTGGGAGTGAAAGCCACGTCCCGACATAGGCTGAGCCCTGCGCGGTATTGCCGGCGCCGGCCGTTCTGATGAACCCGCCTTGCTCTGGTAGAAGGAATCCTAGCCGGTAGAATCGGTTGAGGGCACTGATGGCTCAAACAATCAGAAGACCGATCACACGTTCAGGACGTGTTGATGGCTCTGACCAATCAGAGACGGATCGAGTGTACTTGCCAGTTAGTTTTCCACTTTCCTATCTGCCTAGTACCGGCTTAGTGGAGTGGGTGAACGAAGCGTGGGAGGCACTTCCAAAAGCTACAATTGTCCGTGGGTTTGTCAAATGCAACTTCATCGATGTCGAGAAGAACGTACCCAGCGAAGCAGTACTCAGCGCCATCAACAACCGCCAAGCAACCGATGAAATTTCCTCGCTCCTGCAACAAATGGGCATCCATGATGTACGCTACATTTGTATGATGAAGTCGTGGATACCTTCGACGACATCGATGTTGTCGCCGACAATGAATAGCTGCTTATACACCACAATTATGAATAAGTTTGAGATTGAAATGTGTGATGCATCTTACCTGTTGTTTGTCATTAACCGTATATTCCCCTTGTTCACGTTATCACTCGCAACGCCTTGCACACATATGGAGATAGACGATTGCCTGTGTCGGCTGCGGCACTTCAGTGGGCGAGGCCGAGGTGGTCACCGACAAAGTCATGTGTTGTTGGGGTGCACAATAAATATGTCAAGTTCCCAAAATTTCGGGATCGACGATGTATTTGCAAGTTCCCAAGCAACACAACACGAGAAAGAATGCATTCAATACACATAAGCTAGCCAGTCCAAGCTGAGTACTTCTCATACTCCCACTCAATTCGTGGTTCCATCTGTGATCATCAACTTGGATCGCAGGCTCTCGAATTGCTCGCGTTGTATGGCCTTGGTGAGGATATCAGCGATCATCATCTTGGTGGGACAGTACTGGATCTTGACCAAGACCTTTTCCACATGATCCCGCACAAAATGGTACTTGGTGCTGATGTGCTTGGTTCTCTCATGTTGCCCTGGTTTCTTCGCGATCGCAATAGCGCTTTGGTTGTCGCTGTGCACAACAATTCTTCCTTGAGGGTATCCAACTTCTTCAACGCTCGAAGTACCAAATCAACTTCTTCACCACATCGGACAGTGCAATGTACTGGGCTTCACCAGTCGACATCGCCACGATGGACTGTTGTCTTGATCTTGCCGAAATGCATCAGCCGGAAAACATGACCACAAAGCGGCTGATGGACTTGCGGTCCTTCTCGTTGGCAAAGTCTGCGTCACAGTAGGCTTCCACTTGAAACGCTCCCATTTGATCTGTGCAATCGATCTTGAGACTTGCCGACTTCGTGCCCTTGAGGTAACTCAAAACGCGCTTGGCTTTCTTCCAGTTACTTTCGTCATAGCACGACAAGTGTTTTCTGAGGTTGCGCACTGCGTTTGCAATGTCGGGCCTTGTGCACGTGACGAGGTACTGCAAACTTCCGACCAGTTCGCGGTTAGACCCAACTTGTCCATTTCTTTAGCCGTTGGCTTGCTAGGTCTGAGAACTTGGCCAATGACTTCAGGAGTTGCCATTGGATTACTGTCGACCATTTTGAACTTCTCCAACAGCGCATCCACATACGCCTCTTGGGTCATTGTGATGACTTTGTTCTTGATTTGGACTTGGATGCCGAGGATGGACTTGAGGAAACCAACGTCTGTCATTTTGAACTCGTTCTTGAGTGCGTCGCAGGCTTCCTCAATTTGGACTTCGTCGTTGCCAGTCACGGTGATTTCGTCGACGTAAACTGCATCTCCAACTCGCTTGACATACAGGCAGCATTCCTTGACGTAACGAACGAATCCAAGTTCCACCAGGAACTTATGCAACGTAAGGTACCAGCATCTTGGAGCTTGTTTGAGTCCATAGATGGCCTTGATCAGCTTGCACACATTGTTTTCTTGGCCAGGTATGACAAAGTTGTGTGGCTGCTTCATGTAAATTTCGGTGTCCTTGTCCATCGCACCGTTGAGGAATGCAGTCTTGACGTCCATTTGCCGCACCGTCCAAGCGTGACGTGTAACCAGACAAAGCACCAGGAGCAGTGTGCTTACTCGCAGTACATGTACAAAGATTCCGTGTAGTCGAGGCCTTCGCGCTGGAGGAATACCTTGATGACCAGACGAGCCTTGTACTTGCTAAACTGGCCCGTTGCGTCGAATTTGGTACGCCAAATCCACTTGCACGCCAACGCCTTGCGATCAGGGGGCAGATCTGTCGGAGACCAGGTGCCGTTGTTGACCAGTGAGTCGTACTCATCTTGACTTGCTTCGAGCCACATGGCCTTTTTCGGACTTGCTTCAATATCCTTGAACGACTGAGATGTGGCGTCAACCACGTTACGCGCATGCACTTGGTGGTAGCGGCCAGAGACAGCTTCGAGGCCATTGGGGTCGAAGTCTACTTCACCCGAGTCTTCATCGTTACGCGCATGCACTTGGTGGTAGCGGCCAGAGACAGCTTCGAGGCCATTGGGGTCGAAGTCCACTTCACCCGAGTCTTCATCGCTGAAGTCACTTGCTCCAGGACGTCTTCGTCGTCATCGTGCACTTGTGGGACATGGGTTGCCACATCAGTAGATCCAACCTTCACGCGTTTCGTCAGTCTTGGCAACGCCGCATCTACTACAAACTTGAACGATCGACACTCGAAGAGGTCACCAGCATCGCATTCGACCAGACGGTAGCTCTTGCGCTGAGACAAGTACCCCGCAAACACGCTATTGGCGGCTCGAGGGTCCAATGTGCTTCGTTTGGATTTGTCGATGAACGCAAACGCCGTGCATCAAAACGATCGAAGATGCTCGATGTTGGGCTTCCGGCTAAGCGAACTGGTCAAGCAAGAAATTTGGATGTTTGATCCACGCCAGCACTGTTGGGCGCATAGTGAAGGACGCCAGAGAGATAAAGTCGTACAACAATTGTGGACAGCATTACAGGTAACGATGGGATATAACGCCCACTTGCCCTTCGATCTGGTTCAAATCGCTGTGTTCCTATTCGCTAATGCTCTTCGAACTACGAAGGACTTTCCAGCCAATCAACATTCTGAATTCATGTTTTTTTCAATTGTTGGAAGGAAATTATATTGTATTACAGTGCATCGTGTTTTAAAACACGAATTAAGCTAACTTGAGTT
>NW_008580170.1:1050104-1058404 GCF_000520115.1 Aphanomyces invadans
TTTCATTGTAGAGCATGATTGGCTTAAATATTCTCGCGTATAGTGGTACATTTCTTCAAACTTCGGTGGGCGTTATATCCCATCGTTACCTGTACCGTTGGTGGGGCTGTGACCGAACAACAACGAAAGAACCCGTACGCTTGCCACGCGCTTCAGCGTTGCGTTGGGCGACAGAGGCATGGGATGAGGTTTCAGCATCCACCATCAGGAACTGCTGGACTCACACAGGAATCTTACCTCAAAGATCGTTAATGGCACCTCTAGGTAGCCTTCGTGTGGGCTCCGCCATGTCAGAGGACTTCTTGCTGCGTGATGAGTAAGATGAGTAACTTGAAAAATTGACATATGTGCGATCCTTTTGAATTCAATACCTTTTATATTTTATGAGAATCAGGCCGTGCAAAAATGGGGGCATCACTGTAATTTCTGTCCTTCGATGTGTGTGAATACAGTATGTTACATTATGCCAAGTTTATCTTTAAATTTTATTGTCCTTTCACAAATAATTCTCTGTATCAAAACATTTGCTTTGGTTAGCAGCTAAAGTAGTGTTTACTTCAGAAATGCTGTGTAAAATAATAGCCTTTCGGTTTAGAGAATTCGGTTCAAGAGCCGTCGTAAAAAGTTATGCAGGTTTATCGCCTGGGGTCACATGCCTCGTCACATTTATTCACACATGACACATGAGGTGAAGTAATTAATTACCAACCTATACCCATCAATCACTACATCACATGACTTGCACACAAATTTCAATTAACTATGTACGTGTGCATTTTTCCGTCGTTTCCAATTCACGTAGTTGAAAAAAATGCTTTGGGATGTGTAACTTGTAACAATATTTATCTTCCGTCTCGACAAACAACAGGAGCGGCCATGCACACCATGATGACCACACAACCGCAGCCATCACGAGGGCTCACCTTGGCCTACTTCCACCGCTTCGTCAACGACCACGGCGGCCGACAGGCATTTGATGGCCTCACTACTTTGGACGTGTGCATGCGCTTTGTCAAGCCAGCTACGCAACACGCCAACGTGTCGTTGGTGGACCTTGTCCTGAGCCAGCCAGAGGGACACCAGTTCGCCAAGCCAGCAGAGTGGCTGATCAGCCATTCGTGGTCGTACAAGTTTCTTGATGTTGTGGAAGCTATCGACAACTTTTGCCTCGAGCACGACCTCAGCCACGACACGTCGTTCTGGTTTTGCATGTTTGCCAACAACCAACACGCCATCGGCGATTCCCGCGGCATGTTCAAGCAGTGGCTGGAAGCGTTTCGCACGGCGTTGGTAGACACGGGCAAGCTCGTGATGGTGTTGAGTCCGTGGCACCACCCTGAGACCCTCCAGAGGTCGTGGTGTGTCTACGAAGTGTACTTGTCCATTGTGCTCCATGCGCGCTTCGAGGTGGCTCTGAGCAAGAGTCAAATGGACGACTTTCTCGTCGACGTCCAGACGACACATAGTATCGATCAGATGAAGGCGCAGATCAATAGCAAGCACTCGATCGCGACAGTCGCCACCGATCGCGACCACATCTTCGACCTCATCAGCGAGCAAGTTGGATTCGTTCAACTCGATCGCATGGTATTTGACGTGCTTCAAACGTGGGTGTTCCGCACGTTGGACAAGCAAGTCGCGATGGCGCATTCCCCACAGGCGCGGTTCACGTGGATTTTCACTAGAAGTGTATTGCTACTCAACGACCTGCAATACGAGAAAGCGGAGGCCGGGTTTGAGGCTGCAGTGGCCATATTCGAGCAAGAGCTGGACGAGTCATATGCACCCGGGTGGGAAGCCAAGTTGTACATTGGCACGACCAAAGTACGCCAGTTTTGCGCGCGTGAAGTCTGGGAGCCCATCTTTGACAGCGCGTTTCCCAAGCTGGAGCAGTTGCTTGGCGCAACTAACTCCACCACGCTGTACATGAAAAGACGCATTGCGGGCGCATATTACATGTCCAACGACTGCACTCGGTGCCTCGCGATGATGCGGGAGATGCTTGACGTCAAACTGCAGCTGCCGGAAGACAAGGAATTGTTCAGCGTGATGTTTGCCTACGGAACAACGCTTTTGCAACTGAACAAAAGGAAACAAGCGGAAGCGTGGTTGGTCAAGGCACACGCGGGATTGTGCCGTCACCTTGGAGCAACCCATCGAGATACGCTGCTTTGTCTAGGAAACTTGGCCGTGGCGTACGTTGAAACGGGTCGGTACAGCGAAGCCCTTCCGTTGTTGGCGGAAATCTACGAAGAATCCGCGCGCATGTATGGCGCCACGCATGAAGAATCGATCAAGCAATTGATGAGTTATGCTGGCGTCCTCGTGTACTTGGGCCGATGTGACGACGCAGCTGTGCACCTCCACGCGTGCATCAATGGCTTCGAGCGGATGAGTACTCCTATGTGGGACCTGCGCAGTAAGACCAAACTACCTGCTTGTGCGCTCTAGACATCGACAAGCCGACGGTTCTGCTATAGGCAAACATCTCCTGGGACGAATGTACTTGACGAAAGGTGACCTCAATCAAGCCGCGGCGTCGCTGGGATCCGTGTATACAAATATGTTCAAGTCGTTTGGTCCCCAGTACGACACGTGCCGGTTGGCATTGTACGAGTGGCACTTTGCGACCATGGAGCTCGAACGAGGCTACGACTGTTTGGCCAAGGTCGATGACTTCATGCTCAAGTTCCACGCTACAGACGGCGCGGGTGAAACGTGGGCCTACGGAGTGTGCCACATGTGCTGCGAGCCATTTCAAGGAGATATCGCGTTTTGCACCACATGTACCCCTTACTCGACCAAGTTTTGCTCCGCGTGTGTGGCTTCGGAGAGTTTTGAGGCAGTGTGTGGACACCATCGTGGCCCGTGGAAGGTGGTGAAACCACCGATGCGGTACCTCCTGGAACGAAAGCTTATCCTCTTGGCGAACGCTAGCCGATGGGACGACTACGCCTCGATTGCCGATCAATACCGTGCGTATTGCCACCAATTTCAAGTGCAAGATCCGATGCAGGCAAGCCCAATATATAAAGTCATGTTGCTCAGTGCCATGCGTAGGTGCTCCAAGCGCGAGACGAGACGACACGGCATCGGACACGATCGTGGGCTGTGCTTGGCGCGTTACTCGTGATCGTTGTCCTAACTCGTCGCAAGTGCTAGTGAAAGCGTGCATGTGATGGGCTGCATTCTCTCTCATGACGACGCCACCATGACTCAAAAACGGGATTTCTCTCGATCGTCCAAGTTGAACGTTCGGGAGGACTTTTTATTCCAAATCGTCCATCGCGGCAAAATTGGCGAAGCGTCTCTTGAGGAGGACGACACGACATAGCTAGCATGATGGACCGGGTGTACATGAGTTTAGCTCGAAAGTCGCTGGGTCATACCGCTCGGTGGCTGTCGCGCTCCCCGTGGCGTCGTGGACGGCGGGTGCGATCGGTGAATACACGGGGCCGCTGACTTTCTCCTCCCGAACGACCAACTTGAACGATCGTGAGAATATTTTTCCACTCAAAAATATACCCCCACTTAAAAATGTGTTAACAATTTGCTCATTGGCGGAATCGTACGGACTTTATCGCTTTTATCCGGATAGGTCAACCTTCAAGAACTCGCACGAACGCCAGCCGCGCTGCTCGATGGTGGACACGCACTTGTTTGTGTTCTATGGATCGCAGACTGGATGTGCCGAGTCCATTGCCAAGGTAGGCTGCGTGATGGAGATGGTGGCGTGTGTGGTCTCATGGATTTGTATGTGCAGCGCGTGCAGTCGGACGGGTTGGAGCGTCACATGACTGTGGCGTTGCATACGTTGAATGAGTTTGAAAAGGTATGATCGAGCAGGGCGGCAACGTACCTCTATGATGCGATCGGAGCTTTGTAGTGTGGTGTATTGACGCATCCAAGTGCCACCGTGTTGATTGTGTGCTCTACGACGGGCAACGGCGACCCTCCAACAAATGCAGAGAAGTTTTGGCGGTACCTAAAGAAGAAAGCACACCCGACGACACTGCTGGAGCATGTCCGCTTCACCGTACTCGCGTTGGGCGACACCAACTACGACAAATTCTGGTGGGTGTACATTATTCTACCACCTTACACTCCTTTCACCGACTGTGTTGCAGCTACATGGGCAAGAACATTCACCGCCGTCTTGGCGAACTTGGCGCTAAGAGTTACTACATGCTTGGTATGCCATGGAACACGTCATGCTGTGGTTTCTTAGCAGATTTATGGCACCAGGCTGCGCCGATGAAGCCATGGGGCTCGAGGACTGTGTGGAACCTTGGCTCATGGGTCATTGGGCAGCGCTCTCTGCATCCCCTGTGCCCGCTTCCACGGTAATTCCAAATCGTTCTAGCCTCGGACCCGAACGTGTATTCAGGTTGACACTTCCCTTGTGGTCGCGACGGGCGTGGACGCCATGACGATCGCTGGAGCATCCACCAATGTGAACAGCACGACAGCCGTACACCAAGTAGTACCACAGGACAAAAGAATCGATAGTGCTGTGGACCACTTGCACATCTTCTTCGGATCGCAAACTGGCTGTGCCGAATCCATTGCCAAAGTAATGCGCCCACCATAAATTGATTCGTGGCGACGGTATTTCACAAACTCATGCTTAGCGCATCCAAGCCGACGCGGCCGGCCACCACATCCCAACGAGTCTGAATCCGCTCAACGCGTTCGAAAAGGTATGCGCCATACAAATTCGGCATCACGAGACATGGGGCCTGCGGTAGGAAGGTATTTTGGCCTTGGCGACGCCGACGCATGTCGTCATTGTGTGCTCGACCACTGGCAACGGCGACCCGCCGACAAACGCCGAGAAATTCTGGCGTTTTCTCAAGAAGAAGGCGCATCCACGCACTCTGCTGCAGCACGTCCGGTTCTCTGTGCTTGCGTTGGGCGACACCAACTACGACAAGTTCTGGTGCGTCCACTTGTCGTCATTTGGAGGAAAATTGACATTTTCTACTCCAGTTACATGGGCAAAAGCATCCATCGACGGATGAAGGAACTTGGCGGCGTTTGCATGCACGACCTTGGTGTGTTGGGGGCTCACCCATCTATGGGTTGAGTTTGCTGACGGTGTCCTAGGCTGTGCGGATGAAGCGATGGGGCTGGAAGACACGGTCGAGCCGTATGTGTTGGGTCTGTGGTCGGCATTACTCGGCAGCGGGCTCAAGAATTCTGTTGCTTCGTCCACAATTCCCGCCGAACCAACTGCGGTCGTCGCGGACGGCGTGGAGAGCCAAGCCGTTCTGCCGATTGCGAGCGAGGGCGCCCCGGACACCTCGTTGGACATCCTGACCTATTTGACGGCGTATTCGACCATGTTTCCAGCGACTGTGGTGCCATCCGTTGATCCCGGTCGCCTTCCTCGATTCCAAGATGCAACGGTGACGGTGGCATTTGACACGTCGTCGCAAGTTCCAAAAGATATTCAGACATGCATTGCTACTCGGTCGGATTTCATGGCCACCATCACGCGAGCCAAGTACTTGACGACGCCATCGTCCACAGACCGCAAGGTGCTGTGGCTCGAACTCGACACTGCAGGCATGGGTACGCACCAACCTTTCGATGTCTCTCTCCGCTGTGTATGGTTTGGCACCGCTCATGGATGCTTTCGTAGGCATGACGTATGTTCCGGGAGACTCGATCGGGATTCGGTGTCCCAATCATGCCAACGTTGTGTCGTACTTCGTACGTCGACTTGGTATATCGTCGGACGAGTTGCATGCGCCGTGCGTCATTCAAAGCGTCAAGAAGGCGGCTATCTCTGCAAACGCCGTGTCATTGTTTCACCTCCTGACACATCACTACGACCTTCAAGCGCAGGTGAAGAAGGCAGCGCTGCGGGTTTTGGCGCAGTACTGCCCCGACGGATCCGACGACCGCCGTACGCTTTTGTACCTGTGCAGCAAAGACGGCCCGACGCACTTTCAGGTGCAGTTTTCGATGCTCGAAAGTTGTGCCTCAACTTCGTGGTAGCAATTCGTGGAAGCCCAGCGCCTGAGCTTGGTCGATATCCTCCATCTCTTCCCGACGTGCACTCCGCCCATCGCGCACATTCTGTCGCTCTTGCCAACGCTCAGCCCTCGGTACTACTCGATCGCGTCATCGCCACTGAGTCAACCTCCCGACCGCGTCCACATTGCATGTACTGTCGTCGAATATACGTTGCCAGTTCAAGGCAGCTCGACTGGCTACCTTCGGCGCCGTGGCCTGTGCACATCATGGTTGGAAGAGCTCGCGCAACCGCTCTTGGCGACGTGTGCCGTGCCCCTCTCCAAGAAGCTTACAGTTCCGATCTTTCACCATCCCACCAAAGACTTTACTCTGCCTGCAAACCCGTCGTATCCGTTGATTTTGGTCGGTCCTGGGACCGGGGTCGCCCCATTTGTCGGATTTGCACAGCATCGCCAGCTCCAAGTACGTCGACAGCACCTGTCTAGCAATCGCTCTTCTCAACCGCTCGCCACAACTCGAACTCATGTGTGCTCACGCATCGCTCGTGCTGAGTAGCGACTCCAGCACGCGGACGACAGCGAGAGCTGCGGGTACTGGCGGGGCAGCCACGCTGTTGAACTCGTCGAAGACGAGTTTGTGTTGGGTCCCATTGACGTGTTCTTTGGGTGCCGCGATCGCAGCCAGGACTTTTTATTCCAGCCAGAGTTGGAACGCTTCGTAGCCGACCGTGTCATAACTCGCCTCCACGTGGCGGCATCCCGTGAGCAAGTTCGTCCAAACCGGTGGCCATGAATCCACGACGATTGACTGCCTTCTTCTACCTAGGACACCAAGCATTACGTCCAGCATGACCTGGCAACGCACGGAGCCGCAGTGTACAACGCGATGGTCAACCAAGGCGGGTACCTGTTTGTGTGTGGCGACGGCATGCGCATGGCCAAGGACGTGCACGACGCCCTCGTTCAAGTGTTTGTGGACCACGGCAAGATGCCCCACGATGCGGCCGTCGCCGCATGGAAGGACCTGGCACTCCGCCAGCGCTACGTCCGCGACATCTGGGGTTAACCTTCGACCCGTTCGGAGGATTGCCATGACTCGAGGTGGTAGATGTCCATACGAAACTTCATTCAGAGCCGAATTAAGTCCACGTGCCAGCAAACTGCACCGGACTCACGACGCCGTGGGTCGTGGTGTACACGTCCATTTGGTGGTTCCACTCATCTTCGACGTCAGCGTTCTTCTTGGACGCGTACAGCGCATGCGCGAGATCCTTCTTTTGCGCCAGCGCCTGGGCCATCAGCGCTCTGTCCTGGACCAGGATCGCAACAAACAAAGCGTCGTTCCACTTCTTGGCGTGCATGCACGCTGGAAAGAGCGCCACACAAACCGATTCGTGACCACTGCGACAGAGGGCAGCACACGCACGTTGTGTCAACGAAGTTCCCTGAGCAAGGTCGTCGCCACGTGAGGAGAGATCTCTGCACTCAGGCTTCCCTGACACGTACCAGTATGTCGGCACTGTCGGTCGCGGTGGTGGCCACCAACGATGGCATCAAGTCGGCCAGCGTGTGCACGAGCATGTGCTTGATGCAAATGCTCGCTCGAAACTGGAGCGATGTGTTGGCGACTTGAAGGGCGTCGGCGGCAAACCCGAATGCCTACAACGACGAAATCGTGGCTGAATCCGATCGATACGATGGCGTCGTACCTCGAGAAATGTCGCGAGCCAATCTACCAACTCGTCGCTGATGGTCGGGGCGACATCCAGCGCCCGTTTGGGCAGCCCTTGCGCGACAAACATGCAAAACTGGAGCACTTTGTTCGTCAAATCGACCGAGTAGATGCTGCATCGAGTCAAATGCTTGCTCAGACACCAAATGACAACGGACAGCGCGAGGTGTGCAACTCATACCTTTGATGCAGCCCACATAGGAACAACTGCTCTTGGTACACGCCAAGGAGATTCAACGGACCGCCGGGGTGGCGCTGGGCGACAGGGAATTCGGCCAGATCGTCACCATCGTCGATTCCGTGGTCGTGGAAGCAAGTCGTGCTCGCAATCACAAACGAAAACGTCCGGCTGCCACAGATAAAGTAGCATTTGATCTACTCCGTCCACACAATGAGAATGGTCCACCCGCAAGTAGGAAGACTATCGCACCTCGTCGTCCGTCGCCGTAAAGAGTGTATGGTGTACCCACAGCACCGACTGAAGCGGCCGCGCGCACTGGATTTCATGCAACAGCGAGATCGTTGACGCCCCGTCCCACTTGATGATGGTGCACTTGGTCGGGTACACAAGGACGCCATGCTTTCCC
>NW_008580171.1:0-22589 GCF_000520115.1 Aphanomyces invadans
ATATTCTCCGGGGAACTCGTCCCGGATATACGCCATATATCGTTGCGTCGACGATGGCCCGCCAGCGTTGTTTGGCGGTGAAACCACTTAAAGGAAAATCTTTACATAAAGGATGATCTTCAAAACTTAAATAATTATTTAAATGAAATCTGTAAATAGATAGTATTTTATGAGTAATTTTAATATAAATTGGTTCTGTTGGGAGTAACTTGCCATCACTTCACATAAAATCACATCCTCGGACTCCAAAATCCTTTCAAATATCTTCACAGCAGTAGCTCTTGCACGATTAGGAATTTTCTGGACGAAGGTCATCGATCCCTATTGGGGTCGGACAAAACGCAAAAATGCGAATGCCACCCTAACTCATGTCAATAGTAGACATGACAAGTTCTGACAGTTTTATATTGCGACTATCAGCTTAGTTACGGCGAAGAAACGGCTGCATCCTCCATGTCCCTAAGTTTCGAAAAGTACAGGGAACGACGGAAATTCTTCCCCCGTAGTACTAGAGAGATATCTTGAAATTTGTATAGTACAATAACATTTCGAAAGTTGGGTTTTGCTGGATTTATTACATTTATCTTTCAGCTGATGATGACTGCATTGTGTTTGGTCAAAATTTTGGAATTTCGACGTCAATGAGTGAGTGCTCGCGACCAAGTTGTTGCGACCAAGTTACAAGTACAACTAGTAAATTCACAACTAGTCAATACTTCAAGTAAACCAAACCGTCACTGAGACAGAGCTTTCGTGGACGAGAGATTGAAAACCCCACATGGCATTTCTTCCCCATCGGCAATCCTTCGCTATATAATGGCTAGCCTCTTCTCGGCTGCGGACACCACATAGCCATTTCTGGTAGAGCTGTTAATGCATTTTGTGGGAGCTGTCTGCGGTTTTTCACATCGATTTTGCGGAAGATGGCGTACATAGTTATTCAATACATCGAACCAGATACTTCTGTCGTTGTGAGTAAACCTCTAATCAATGAGGAAAGTAGAGTGTATATTTTGACTTAATTAATTATTGAGTGAAGTTGTCTTCTTGAAGCGATAAGATGAAAACAATTTCACTCTGGTGCGATGTTTGAGACTTTGTTGCTGAAATTAGATTGATATGGTTACTGTACGGTTGAAGTGGCGTCACAGAATGACAGCAGGTACCAAAATAGGCAACCTTACTTTGGCATCATGTGCGCCAGGTTGATCAATTAAGGATAATGAAGCCATGTGGATACAAATGGTAAGTAAACTACGTATCAGAAACAACATATTTATTTTTGTTTGACGACAGCAAGATCAAGTTGTATCATGTCTGTGGTTGGACGTGGATGATACTGTCATCAATTGGCTAAAAGTATTTTAATTTCATGTGGATGGTTTTGGATGTCCATAATATTAATATTCCAGAAGTATGGTCAAGTACCACGGGGGAAGTACTTCCGTCGTTCCCTGTACTTCTCAATCATATTATTGTTTGTGACGCATGTATGGCGATGTGACTTTTGAAGGGTAAAACTGTCCTCTCCAGATCTGCAATCTATAGACACCCCTATATTTTATTCCATTTAGAAAATAATACGGTTTATCAAATCTGGACAAGGTATAAGTTTTGGGGATCGCATGATGCGGATAGAAAATGGACCAGCAAAATAGAGTAAATTAACAGAAAATCTCATAAATTAATGCAAATCAAGAAACGCAGCATGCTGCCCCATATGCGTTGGAGAATATTTCATCGATTCAATCGAAAATGATCCGTCAATCTCCGAATAGCTTCAGTGTACCAGTGATATTTGTTCATACTATGGGCAGTGCCGATCCCACGGGACCTCGCACAACGGAAGACCGCTGGTTTCATGCCATTCCTGCTTCTGCGTCGTGGCGGGACCACGTCCCATCGTCACATGTGTTGCCATGAGACAGCAGGGCGTGGCTGCTTCGTGGAAAAGTCCGCATAATGTTACTATCTTGGCGCCGTTCTAAGTTAATACTTCCAACAATCGTAGGGTCGAACAGATGCTTTGCGTGATGATAAGTCAATTCGATCTCGCGCCGCACGCGACATCATCGATCGTTTCCGAGCTTTACCAGCATCGTGCATGGATGAAGCGAGTGGGTCTAAATGCCTCAATGTTAGCGTTGCGCACTTGAAGATGATATCATTCTTATGCACGCATTGTGACTGCGATAATTCTGTAAGCACATTTACGTGCGACCGTACGAACTTGCAAGCGGCTTCAAAAGTCGCCGAAGGATTCCTCGAAGGTGTATGCCAAGAAAGTGGTACCGCGCCAACGTCGTAGGCAAATGAGCGCTGTTGTGTATTCGACGTGGCACATGCAACGACGAGATCACAGCCAGGTATCGAGTCCTGGACAAGTCCAAGCACATCCGCCGGCCGGTGGTTTGAGATGAATTCGTCGCCGAGGGTGTGCAATGATCACTTGCAGTGTAGGTACAGCAGGTCTAATGTGGACCACCAACTGCCATCCTTTCGTAGGAAACACAATACGTAAACCTGTGACATGGCCTGTGCCATGGCCGAAAGGAATGTCCATCGGTGGTGTTGCCACGTTTTAAAAGAAACTTCCTGGCTTATCCGAAAATCGACCATGAAATACGGATTGTTGTTGGATAATACAGGATATCCTCGCCCAATACACCAATCAGAGGGCAAGGACTCGGACTTGCTGTTACAAATGCTGATGATGCCACTCACTCACGACTAGCTTTCAACGAGCTTGAGCCTGTGTACGGCGCTGCTCGTGACCAACTGATGCAACTTCACGCAATATACCAAGAAGGTCACCTCATTACGAGCTCAGCAACCTCCTACCTCGAACTAAAATTAGCCCTGGGGTCGGCCGCCTTATGGGACGACGTGGAGATCTCATCTAAGTACGGTGTTTCGACAGGGTATGCATTCAAATAAGGACTTTTCATTGTCCACGTCGTCGTGGTTTCCCAGCGATGAACTAAAATGTTTAGGGTATTTAGTTGAATAAGGTATTTGATCGGCTGAAACTCCCACAGAGGGGGTGTTGTCTTGGAATTTGTATACCGCCATGCTTCCAGGCCAAGATGGCCACTCCAAACATACATATTTGGATATAAGAATCCTCGGCGACATCGTAGGACGAGGAGGCTACGACGAGTTGGAGAGCGCGCGCGAATACGGGACGCTCCTATCTATCGAGTGGTATTTGAGTGTCTTGATACCAACCCGCGAGGACAGGTACGGCGACTCCTCTTGCTCGGACGAGGAAGCATCATCCGATGACAATGGTAGACTTGACCGCCGCCGCCTGCCTGCATCCCATGGACAAGACGTTTGTGGGCGATTTCGGGCTTGGCGATACAACGAACCTGAACATTTTTCCATTCAACCCTGCCGGGCCTGGAATTCCGAGCAATGGCAATGCAATGGGAACTACGACCAACTCAATGAATTCCCTCATGGCAAATCACATGAACTCGATCATGGGCGCCAACCCAGGGATGAACATGGGTCAATACAATGCGTATCAAATGGGAAACATGGGAAACATGTTCATGCCATCGATGCCGACTGCGTATAACAACAACGGTGGCATCCCAGACGACTTGGCTGGAGCAGGAGCTGCCACTGGCACCGTGCCGCTCGACTTTCCTGACGATTTCAACACTCAAGCCGCATCCGCAGCTGCGAACATGATGAGCAACCCCAACATGCATATGACCAACGCGATGATGATGAACAATCCCATGATGATGAACCAGTTCAACGGCGGCAATCCCAATGGTTTTCAGCAAATGATGGGCAACCCGGCCATGTTTGGCATGAACAACGGCATGATGACCCCTCAGCAACAGCAGTTCTTCCGACAGCAGCAGTTTGCACAGCAGCAACTCATGCAGGCCAGAATGATGGCAGCCCAAGCTGCAAACGCCCAAGCGCAGCAACTGCAGCAACAACAGCAACTCCAACTGCAGCAGCAACAACAAGCCGCGACCCCCGTTCCGACGTGGCAATCGGAGAAAAACGACACGACTATTCGTCACGAAGTGATCAATAAGATTGTCGCGTTTCTCCGCGGTCAGAAGCCAAATGCCCCCGTGGACTGGATCCGACGACTGCCTCAAATGGCCAAGAAGCTCGAGGAAAAACTGTACCGCAACGCCAAGTCCAAAGAAGAGTATTTGAATGACTCGACGCTCAAGGCCCGGCTGCAGGTCGTCGCACGCAGCTTCCACGCGTTGCGCAACCCGAACACGCCGCCAGAACTGGCCGGGTTTTGCCAAAAAGTAGCATTGATCACGTCCAAACTGCCAAATCAGGCCGTCGCTGAGTACCACCAGAATGTACAAAACATGCTGACGGATCAGGAAAAGTTCAAGCCAGGGTTGCTCAACCAGCAACAACGGCTCCTCCTGCTGCGGCATGCGTCGTGGTGCCAGGAACAAACTGGATGCAAGGCAACTCCGCACTGCGCCGATATGAAAGCGCTGTGGAGTCACATCGGGGGCTGTACGAACACGACATCGTGTCAGTTTGAGAATTGCACGAGCTCCAAGTTTGTGCTGTCACACTTCCAGCAGTGTACCAACTCGCAGTGCATCGTGTGCAGCGTCGTGCGGCAGCCAGTGGAGGCCAAGGACGTGAATGGTGGATTAATCATGGACCCACAGCTGGCACTCCAAAAGCTGAATTCCCTCAAGCGATCTGCTTCCGAGGTCAGCGTGCCTGCTCAAACACCGGTCGTTTCATCACAACCGATTCCAATGCCGCCAACTCCCATCCCCGCCGCAACCCCCCAGTCCATTCCAGGTGCCCATCACTTTTTATTCGGATCTAACTTTCCTGCAGGCCAACCTCTTGTTCACACAGCGGCCACTCCCCCAAACTCTCAGCAATTTGCATCGCAGATGGCTGCAATCCAGCTAAAATTCAAAGACTGGAGTATTGTGCAACTACAGGAACACAACAAGAAGCTCGAGATGTGGGCAGAGCAACTGAAAAACCAAATTCAAATGATCACGGCCGAGTGCACCAAGCAAGTGGAGCTGTTCCGCATGGCGCTCGACCCCGCCGCCAAGGTCCAATACCACACTCAAGCCGAGGAATTGCAGAAGCAGCTCAAAGAGTTGAAGGCCAAACTCTCGCGGTGTGCTCACCAGCACAAAATTATGACCCTCACGATCCATGGACGGCAGAATGGCGGCGCGAATCCGATGATGCAGCCGCAGCATCAAGCACTGCTCAACCAAGCGGCGATGAACCAAGCAGCTGCGCTCAACCAGATGAACCATGCGACGGCCATGTACCAAATGAGCAGTCAGTCCATCAACTACCCTCCGATGACGCCATTGCCCTTGAACCAAGCCCCCATGATGCAGCAGCTCAACACCAATGAATCGATGCAGAACTTGCTCCTCAAGACAACCCCTCCTGTCCAGCCGCCGCCACATCCGTCCAATATTCCCATGCTTGAAACGTCGCTGATACAGACGCCGGTAGTGACCCCGCCACCGACTGCCGTCGTGATTAAGGACGAACCGCCAGCTCAGAAAAAAGTGAAATTGGAACCAACTGTGCACATCGAACAACAGGCGGAACCATCTGCGGCACCTGCCGCGGCAACTGCGACGACAGTCACCTGCATGTTGTCCCAAATGACCGACGAAGAAATCCAGGCGCATATTGATTCGCTCCAGCAAAACCACTGTGCCTCCATGACGGTGGTCCAGCTGAAGAAGCGGTTAGACCCGATCCTGAAAAACATGATGGAGCACAAGTTCGGGTGGGTGTTTAGCACCCCCGTGGACCCCGTCGCTCTGGGCATTCCCGACTATTTCAACGTGATCAAACGCCCGATGGACTTTGGCACAATCCGAAAAAAGCTCGAGAGCAACTATTACAAGCACATTTACCCGTTTGCAGCCGACGTTCGGCTCACGTTCCGCAATGCCCTCACGTTCAACAACGAGGGCGAAGAAGTGTATTCGCTTGCGAGTGACATGCTCAAAGACTTCAACTGCGAAATGGCCAAGCTTGAGGCGGAAATCAACGTCGAGGAGGTGATGGCGCGCGAGAAGGATGGTGCGTGCAGGCTGTGTGGCCTCGAGTCGCTCGTGTTCGAACCTGCCATCTTGTACTGCAATGGCGAGTGCAACACAAAAATCCGTCGCAACAACTACTACTTTTGCTCGGCCGACAACAAGTTCCATTGTTGCGTGACGTGCCATCCGAACCTTCCCGAGAGCATCCCCAACGCGGACGGCGTGCCGTACGTCAAAGCGGAACTGACGCGAAAGAAGAATGACGAGGTCCATGAAGAGCCATGGGTGTGCTGCGATAAGTGCAACCAGTGGGTTCACCAGATATGCGGCTTGTTCAACATGAAGAACGACAAGACGGAGAAGGACTTGAAGGCTGACAAGGAGAAGGGTCAGGACTTTGTGTGCCCGTCGTGCGTGTTGAAATCCGGTCGGAAGGGGGTCGAGAAAAAGGTGTGGACAGCGAAATCGCTGCCTCGGTCCAAGCTGAGCGACTACTTGGAGCGCCGTGTGGCCAAAGTGATGGAAGCGGAGATCACGGCCGAGATGCGGAAGGAAGTCCCGAGCACCGACAAACTCATCATTCGTCAGGTCAGCAACATCGAGAAAACGCTGATGGTCCGCGACAAAATGTACCAGCGCTACAAGGACGCCAAGTACCCGTCCGAGCACCGGTTCAAGTCGAAATGTTTGTGCATGTTCCAAGAAATTCACGGTGTCAGCGTCCTTCTCTTTGGCATGTACGTGCACGAGTTCGACCAGCAGGAAGCCAAATGCAACTCGCGTCGAGTGTACGTGAGCTACTTGGACTCGGTCAACTACTTGGAGCCTGCGTACTTGCGGACCAAGTTGTACCACGAGATCCTGATCGGGTACCTGGACTATGTCAAGCAAAGGGGCTTCCACACGGCGCATATTTGGGCATGTCCGCCGCTCAAGGGCGACGACTACATATTGTACTGCCACCCAGAGACTCAGAAAACCCCCAAGAGCGATCGGCTGCGGCAATGGTACATTCAAATGCTTATGAGGGCGAAAGAGGAAGGGATTGTCGTGGACATTAACAACATTTACGACGAGTACTGGTCGACGGCGCAGGCATCGCCGATGGAACTACCGTATTTTGAAGGGGATTACTGGGTCGGGTTGGCCGAAGAGCTGATTGAGAAGCTCGACGAAGACGACAAGACAAACAAGAAGAAGAAAGATCAGAAGAGCAAAAAGCCCAAGCAGCAGAGCAAGGACGCTGCGACAGAGGTGGAGTTTCAGGACCCGCTGATGAAAAAGCTCGGCGAGCATATTTACCCGATGAAGGACGACTTTTTGGTGGTCAAGTTTTTCCCGTCGTGCTCTCAGTGCAAAGTTATGATCGGTCAAGGCACAATCTGGAAAGAAAGCAAGACGTGCCTGTGCGACGGGTGTTACCAGAGCCAGATCCTGAACCAGGCGAAGAAGGAAACGCCGCCGTACATCCCGATCGTGCTCACGCTCAAGGGCAAATGCACCGACCCGGACGACATTGTCGAAAGCGAAGTGTTCGACACACGGCAAGCATTCCTGTCGCTGTGCCAGACCAACCATTACCAGTTTGACGAGCTACGGCGGGCCAAGCACACGTCCATGATGACGCTATTCAATCTGAGCCAGCTCACCAACAGCTACGTGTACAGTTGCAACGTGTGCAAGGCAGAAATCACGAGCGGCACGCGGTGGCACTGCAACACGTGCGTCGACTACGACGTGTGTGCGTCGTGCTACGACAAGAAAGTCAATGTCCACGTGCACATTTTGGAAGCGGTCGGGACGATCCCGGACGAAGCCAAGAAGCAGTTGGAGGAAAAGAAGAAGAACATTGCGCTGACCATGCAACTCCTCGTGCACGCGAGTAGCTGCGAGGAAGGCGGGTGTTCCTCGACCAACTGCGACAGGATGAAGGTGCTCATACGCCATGGCTCCCAGTGCAAGCTCCGGGCCACAGGCGGATGCAACACGTGCCGACGTATCTGGACGCTGCTGCAGATCCACGCGCGTCAATGCCGCACGACCGAGTGCCGCGTCCTCCGGTGTAATGACCTGCGCGAGCACTTGCGGAAACTGGCGCTGCAGCAGCAGCTCATGGACGACCGACGGCGAGCCGCTGTCACGGAACAGTACTCGAGGCAAGGCACCGAAGACAAGGTCGAACAACCAGAAACAAGTACTAGTGGTTAGTGTAGAATATGTTGAATGTGGCATGAGTATGGCGCAATCGACACCCGTGTTGCGAAATCTCGCGTTGATGTGGCCGTGATCGAGTCCTGTCTCGTGACCCGATCAGGTTGTGTATGCGCACTGTGTCACGGTGGTCAACCAAGGGTGGGGGACACCTGGAATAGATCCCGCTCAACGTGCTGTGCACCGACTTGAAAGCATCTCGAGGACCATGCTGGGTGTTGTCCAAGAGGGGGAGAGTAGCGTTGCACAGGGGGCTGTCGATGACCAGTCCCTTGGGACTGCCGGGTGGCACACACCAACAACCCCACCATGTTCCTGACTGGGACATGACTTTGGTCGCACTAGACGGAGGATCCGACGTGCTTGCCTTGCGCTCCATCGCAGAGCTAGCACGTCCACGGGATGAAACCCAGACGACAGCTGCTGTACAAGTAAACATGAAACTTCAATTACAACTACTGTCGCAGACGTCTAGGGCACTTCACCATTATGCCGCAGCAGCATCGAGGTCCGTTGGAGGGACCGTCCTCCTCTCGTTGGAGCACTCCACGAATCCATTCTTGGCCAGCAAATTGCCCGCGGTACGAGGGCTCCTCGTTTTTCGATACCAAGGCAGCCCATCTTCCACGACATGCAGTTTGCACTATTGGGAACGTTTCCGTGATCCACGTGTTGAGTACTTGCACAAGTCCCAATGGGTGTGCTGAAGAACGCGACCAAACCGTACCCTTCGCCACCCTTACCTGTTGTGTCCGTAACACAGTCGAGTGTGGATGGAACGAGCGAGGACGACAGAGGACAGTCCACTCTCCCGCTGCTGGTGCGTCCAACTCGGCGCCTCGTCTGGCTTGTTTCCGGGACGAAATTCTTTCCAAGCATGTCTGGGGATTCGACCTCTCAACGCATCGGCACTCGACCGGACGGCTTGTCTCAACCAACCCACTGTAGTCACCCACAGTGGGTGTGGTCCACACGAGGTACGCAGGAGTCTGCGCAATAGCCCATCGCGGTGCCATTCAAAATGCCCGTCACCGGGATCTGATTTGGTCCGAGTTGTTGAGCACAGGGCACGTCGCCAAAGTCAGCGCTCCGGCTGGGTGACTACCACCTTGGTCATTTTTGAATTGCCAGCTTTCGACCATGACCAGCGCCGTCGCCACCTCGGACAACGTGTGCAAGTACTCATACAAAAAGTGCTTGAATCCTCGCACGACCAAGCGCAATGGAACGCTGCACTCGTTGTGCGAGTTCCATCGCATCAAAGCCAACACCCTCCAGCAGATTTACGCCAAGAAGAAGAAGGATGCGGCGCTCCTGATGGAAGGGTCCACGACAGCCAACGCCATGTACGACAGTGAAGTCGACGTCGACATGGAAGAGCTCTTCGTCGGCGATCACGAGAACCTGCCGTGGCCGATCGCGTTCGACTATTCCAAGCCCCACTTTATGACGGAAGAGGACTGTAAAATTCTCCAGGAACTGCTGTGACCGACCTCGTGGCGTCGACAACTAATTTAACTGCATTTGCTACCCCTCCCCATGCGCACTAGTGCATCGAGTAAACACACCAGGGGTCGCAGCTTTAGCTCCATAACGCTTGGACCTGAACGCCGTGGAAGAGGTATTCTAGCGTGTCCCTTCGATCCAACCTTGAATCAACAATTAGATTCTGCAACGATTTCTCGAGTCCAAGCAATGCAGCGGCATTATTCCTCCACGCCACCTTGGAATCTCGAACGCAAGTACATCTCGACGTTGTGCTGTCCGGCGTTTGCTGCACACACAATCGGGACAATGGTCAGTTCTTCCAGGCGATGCTCGTAGAGAAATTGCACCACTGCAAGATGACCAGCATGTGATGCATGATTCATTGCAATCCGTGCGCTTTGGGGGTGGCGATCGACATGATGGAAGACGAACTGGACCACATCCACATGGCCGGCCGCCGCAGCCTTGGGCAAAGCGAACATGGAGAGGGGAAAGCCAGATGCGCACAGATACTCAACTGTTTCCATGTAGCCCATCTGTGCGGCGGCGTCGACGTGTCGGCTGTCGATGCCCCCGGGCCGACAACCGAGGTATTGCGCCAAATAGGAATTGGTGTGGTGGCACTGCAGTGCTTCAAGCAGACCTGCGGCCTTTGCTTCGTCATGCGCAAAAGTTCGACTGTGGAATACGTGTAGCATTATGGCAAGTTCTTCGGTCAGGCCATCTTGGAACTGCGTGACGTCGCGCACAAGCGACGGCAGGACCAGCACCGCTTTTGCCGCTGCCATGGATCAAGTGGTTCGGAACGCATGTTTCGAACAGCGTTCCAAACAATCTGTTGTTTGAAACACGTGTTTTACAAACGTCGCGATCCAATTCGCGCGACGGCTCCACCAAGTCGATGGGACTCCATAGCAGCCTCGTCTTCATCGTTTCATGTGCTCTCCATGCACGAGGCTTCCGCGTCGTCGATCTGGCCAATTTCACATCCCTGGCTGATGTTCCACCCGCAGTGTTCCCGCCGTACGCAAACGGATTCGTCGGGTACTATGGCGACCCATCGTCGACGTTTTTTCGTGACCACATCAACTCTGGCGCCATCTTTAACCCTGAAATCCCAGTGCAATGGAGCGGTGTTGACATTCTCCGTACGTGTCATTCCCTTCCATGAAGATCACTTCGAGGGAGGTCTGCGTAGAGAGATGCCCTGGAATGGTTGGACCATTTAGCGATGGCGAATACTACTGCGTGGGGAAGGAGTACGGGTTCTGCGACCAGCGGTCCAGTACTTGCTGGTGCAACAAAGGATACGAAGGGTTAAACTGCACGCAATGCATCCCGGAGTACTACAAGCACGGCGGTCTTTGCTATCCCAAGAGTAATCGTACCTTCCCAAATTGCTTGTCGTCTTCTCATGATCGTTCTGTAGAGAATTGCCCGAGCGACTGCTCTGGCCAAGGCACATGCGACTACGCCACGGGAAAATGCACATGCAATTCGTATCGTTTCGGGTTAGATTGTTCCCAGCGTATGCACTGCATCAACTCCAAGCAGATGTCTCATGGGACTGTAGAGTCTTGCCACCGCTTCGATATGTTGTGCACGTCGTGCACCGCCGGCGCTTGTTTGGCGTGCTTGCCGGGGTACTTTCCTATCACAAATCGATGCCGTACGATGGAGTTCCTCCTGTTCTATAGCTTCATGTGGCAATAGTGCCTTGTTCCACGTACGACCCCCGGTGCATTACCTGTGACGACCAGCGGTGCCTCTCGTGTGGAGACTTTATCCTCAACTCGGTGCGGCGCAGTGGTGCCCGTGCTGGCATCGATCCGTCCACCTCTCCCCTTGAAGAACCGACTCGGGAATTTTCATTTCTCTCCGTGTACGGCAGCCAGCACCCCCAAGTGTTTGATGAAGCAGAACCATTCGGGATCGTGCGTGCTATCCCGCCTTCCCTTTCCTGCACGCAGGGAACGTCCATGGATGCTTCGTTCGCATGCGTGCCGCTTCCTCGCAGCCACGTCATTTGTGGCCACTCGGGGACGCTATCGTTTTCGTCGCCGACATACGAGATTGCTGAGAATGCGCCATGGATTCCAGTCACAGTCACACGAACTGGCGGCGGCGTCGGCTCCGTTGCCGTCACATACGAGCTCATCCACTTGACCACGTCTGACCAAGACGTGAGCGCCACGGCGTTCTACACATCGAGCCAACGCCTTGAATTCCTCCCGGGGGTAACCTCCATCACGTTTTTCATCACCATCCACGACAACTTCGTTCGCAACGAGAACAAAGAGTTTCTCGTGGCGCTGCGAGATCCCACGTCTGATGCGACGCTCGGGAACCAAGACAATGCAGTCATCACAATCCTGGACAACGAGCCTGCGTCTCCGCGATTGACCGTACAGACCAAGCCATGGGGCACAGCAGGGACCCCGTTCTCCCTCAAGCTGTTATCATCGTCCACCACGTCGGCAAGCCGTTGGGTTGTCGTTGAAGCTAAGCTGACGCCTGCGCTGGCTGACACCAACATGGAGCAAATTTTCCTTCCTTTTGCAGCTGGTTCGTGGCTAACTACGTGGACACCCACGAGGCGCGGCAATTACTCGCTGTCGTTCTTTCAGCTCTTTGGCACAGGACTGCGAGGGCACTACTTTGCCAATGCGTGGCTTCAGGTAAAAGTCCATGGCAACTAAACGTTTTATGGACACTTGTAGGGGCCACCAAGAGTCAAGCGAGTCGATCGAGCGTTGAATTTCACCTGGGCAACGGACAAAGCAATGTGGAACCCATTTCACTTTGGAAGTGCCCGTTGGAGTGGGTACTTGCAGGCTGCGGCGTCGGAGCTCACGTACTTTCGAGTGGTCACAACGGGAAGCTTTCGGCTCTGGCTCAACGGTACGACCCGTTGACTCGATGTCGCGAGCGTGGATGACACGACTTGACCAGGCAAACTCGTGATTGATGCTTGGCTGCCGCTGGATTCGCAGAACTGGGGGGCGGTCGTGCTCGAGCAAAATAAGTTGTACTCCATCACGTTCGACTACCGCCACGGAATCGCTCCTTCCACGCGGCTCAACCTGCAGTGGCAAAGCGCCTCCATCCCACTGCAGAGCATCCCAACGCAGCAATTGTTTGTCGCTCAACTCGTCGGTTCGACGTCGGTGACGATTCTTCCGTCCAGTCCAGTGCCAAACGTCATTTTCCAAGGCAATACTTCAGGCGTTGCTGGGGCGGTCTATTCGTTCGCGTTCTATTCACTGGATGGACAGGGCAACCTGCGGCGCCAGTCCGAAACAGAATTTCGAAGTGTCCTGACGCTCCAGTCGTCTCCACAAACGAATGTCGACGTGGCGCTAGCGTACGATCCGTCGACTCAAAAGATGCTGGCGCAAGCTCGCCCGGTTGTGATGGGGCTGTACTCGTTGCAGCTTTTCCTCAACCAAGTTCGAGTCACTGGGTTCCCCATCGATGTTCAAATCGCGTCATCGCCGTTTGCTGGTCCTCGCTCCGACGTGTTCGGCCCTGGTGTCGCTCCAACTGGTGTCATCGCTGCAGCGCGAGCAACCATGACGATCCGAGCGAGAGATCTGTATGGCAATACGATGTCTCAAGGAGGCGCCGAATTCACTGTACATCTCTCCAACCAAAATCGTTCCTTTCACCCACAGTATGTGTAGGTTCGGGCTGTGTCGGGAGTCCAGGCCCTCGTGGATCTGGGCACCGTCGTCAACAACTTGGACGGCACGTACACAGCTTGGTACATCCCTCGCTTTTCTGGCGCATACTCGATTGAGGTCCTCGTGAACAAGATGCACGTAGCGCAGAGTCCATATGCGATTTCAGTGGCGCCAAACGAACCGTTCGGGCCATCGTCGCACTTGGTGTCTGGTTTGGGACTCACGTCTGCAACGACGGGACTTCCCTCGACGTTTGTCGTTCAGTTACGCGACGTCAACGGCAATTTGATCACGGCTGGTTCGGCGGCGGTCACTTGCACACTCGCCACATCGACCTGCGTCAACATGCTCAACGGTCAATACAGCTGCACGTACACTCCAACGGTTGCGACGCCTACGATGGTGCTAAGCGTCCAAGTCAATTCGATGCCGATCAAGAACAGCCCGTTCGTAATTCCAGTGACGACGGGAGCAATTGCGACTTCGACTTCGGTTGCCAATGGCACTGGGCTGCTGTACTCGTTCGCAGGTCAAGTGACCAAGGTGAACATTCAAGCCAAGGACATCTACGGGAATAATCGCATGGGTGCAGACACGTTGACTGGACAGCTTGTCCTTCCCAACGGCGCTCCGACCACGAATACGTCGGTGACGATTGCGTACCTCTCGAAAGGTTACCATGAACTCTCGTATCAAGTATTTGCAGCGGGGAGCTACCTCCTCCGCATCCAAGCGGGTGGACAAAACATCCTGAACAGTCCATTTACGATCTCAATCTACCCAGGTCCGGCCGATATCGTCCAAACGACCGCGTCCTTTGCATCCTCTCAGCCATTTCTTGCTGGGACGACAGTGGTGGCCAAGATTGAGCCGAAAGACGCGTTCGGCAACCCAGTCAACCAGCCGTACCTGTTCAGACTAAGTCCCCAAAGCATGTTCACACTCACTTCAGCCACGAATGCGGTCTACACCGTCGCCCTGACCCCAACACTTTCCGGTGTGTACACATTTCAGCCACAGATTTATTTGCCTGGCGGGGGCAACGTCACGCTGTACAAATCGCGCGACTGGAGCGGGCCGTCCGTGCTGTTTCAAACGCCAATGCCTTTGGGGGCCAACTACGGACTCAAGGTCCCTCCACTGACCGACGCGATGCGAGACTTCAGCGCCGTCTGGCGAGGCTACATCTCTGCGACGTATTCAGAGCTATACACGTTCCATGTGACTGCGTCTGGCTGCCACGTCCGCATCATGCTCAACAAGACCGAAGTTGTGCATCTGACCAAAACTGGCATTGGCCTCTTCTCGACGGCGCTCACGGCGGCTTCCATGATGTACTTGGAGATCTGGGTATCGAAGGCAAGCGATGCCGGGCCAGTAAAGTACAAGGTCACGTGGTCGAGTTTGTCACAGCCCGAACAGGACGTGCCAGCCTCGAGCCTTTTCTCGTTATGGCGCGTCACGTCGCTGTCGCCGACTTTTTCGGTGTTTCCGAACGCCCCGTTTCCACCAAATTTTGAGTTGAGCCCGATGTCGCCGACCCAGTGGACGGCTGGAACTTCCGTTGTGCTGACGGTGGTGGCCAAAGACGCGTTTGGAAACGTGCGGGATAGAGGAGGGGACAGTCTCCAGGTGCTGCTCTCCAGTTTCAACCAGCAGCTGCCGGTGAATTTTAACGTCCAAGACATTCAAGACTTCCGCAATGGCACGTACGGTGTTCGAATCGTATCGTTCTCGAGCGGAAATCTGAGCCTCACGCTGGGGGTGCACGCCTCTCCGGTCCATTCGTCCATCAGCGTCTACGGTTTTGAACAGAGTTTGGCCACGATACGGGGGAACCCTTTTCTCATCTCGGTGGCTCCAGCCATCATTTCACTCGAATCGACGGTCTTTACTGGCCCCGGACTGGTGGCTGGCATCGCTGGGGTCACGCTGTCCTTTTCAATGGCCCTGCGAGATGCTTACTTGAATGCAGTCGCTGTTGCGCCGTCCGGCCTGGTCGTGTTTCTCACGCGAGACGTTGCGACGAGTGTCGTTGGGAAATGGACTTTCGACGTGGCCACTCGCGAGATCACTGTGGCATTTGTGCCCGAGGTGGCTGGCATATATGCCATCAAGCTCCAGCTCGGGACGGCGACATACACCCCTCTCGACATCCAGCCCCTCATTCGGCCCAATGTCTCGAACGCCACGACCAGTCAAATTGTCTTCGCTGGTCCTGCACTTGCTCCCTTTACCGACCAGCAGTCGTTCTCGGTCGTACTCTACGATGCTTACGGGAACCCCGTCGGTGTCGGCGGGGATCGCGTGGCGGTCACTGTGAATGGGGCCGCAGCTGCCGTCGCTGATGTTGTGGACAACCTGGATGGCACGTACCAGGTCCACGTGGCCCTTCCGTCCCGCGGAGTCTTTGAGATCACCACTCTGCTCATGCAACCCAATTCGTTCGGCCTCGCTGGTAAGTATTACCCCAACACGACTACGTTCACCGCCGAGATGACGCGCATCGACCGAGTCATCGACTTGACAGGCATCGACACGCCCAAAATCGAGTGGACCGGGTTTCTCCTTGGCACCTTCACCGAAACTTTTCAGTTCGACCTGGTCGGATGTCGACTCTTCATCGACAACGTCGCCGTCCCCTCCAGCTCCACCGTCCTCCTCATCGAGACGCACTTGCATGTCGTGCGTGTGGAAAGCTTCCCAGGCGCCGCCACCATCCAAATGAGATACCAAAGCGCCCGCACGCCGGCACAAATCGTTCCCTCTACCGTGCTGTTTCCCACAGCCACCGAGATCGGTCCCCGGCTTCGCCTCACCGGCTTCTAGCAACTGGCTTGCCCAACAATATATTATGTGCTTCACTGTTCAAAAGTCAAACGCTAACTCATCGCTTCCCAACAAATCGTCTCCGAGCTCTTCCTCGATGCCGTCCATAAATGTAAACTCGTCTTCGTCTTTGAGCAGTTCCGGCGGACATGCAATCATTTGTTGTACGGGAGTCGCCGCTTTCGGTGTCGGTGCGGCAGAAGGCGGAGTTGGTTTCGGGGATTCAACTTTATCTGCTTTCACTGGGGTCGGTGTTGCAGGTTTTGGAGGGGCCGACGGCAAATTTGCCGGCATGGGGATCGGCTGCGGTGCTGCCTGGGGTGTGGGGGGTTTGACAGTCTGTGGAGTTGGTGCTGGCTTTTTCATAGGCGGCTGCTGGTCTGCCTCCATCACCGACGACCCTCGTTTCAGTGGAGCCGTCGACTGCGATGGTGCAGCTGGCTCCTTCTTCTCGACTGCGTTCGCTCTTGCTTCCTCCTCCATGGACTTTTCCATCTCGCCGGCATCCCGCACCAGCGCACACACGACACACGCCGGGTTGGTGCATTGCTGAAAGTGCGACAACACGTACTTGGAGCTCAGGCAGTGTGCATACGCGCAACTCTCTGACTTTTTGCACCCCATGACGTGAGTCCACAGCTTTTTCATCTCGGCGCAATACGGCAGGACGCACTTGTCCGTGGGACAGAAGAGTGCGTGGCGGAGGTGCAGGAGCCTCTGCTGCTGGCGCTCGAGAATCGTCTGGTTTTGGGCCACACACTTGACGTGCATCATGCCCAGCACCTTGGCGTGGTATTCCTGGGTCTGCCTCGTCGTCAGCATATTGGCAGCCCCCTTCGCCTTTTCTGTAAATTGTCGGATCTTGTCTGCAGTGTGTTGGGGCTCCGTCCTGATGTCTCGAAGAGGAAGGCATACGACGCAGTTGGGCTTGGCGCAGTGCTGGTAGTGCGCCAAAACATACTTGGAACTCACGCAATGCGGCGTCGAACACGTGTCGGCTTGTCTGCACGTGAGCACGTGGGCCCACAACGGCTTCATCTCGTGGCAGGACGGCTGGGTGCATTTTTCCAGCTTGCACTCGCTCGCGTGTCGGAGTTCGAGAAGCCGCTGCTGCTGTCGCTGTAGAATGGATTGGTGCTGAAGTTGGGTCGAGTCGTTCATCATAAAGTCAACCTTTTGGTGGTAGTCGCGGATGATGTTCTCCGGGAGGGTGCTACTGATAATTTTGGCTTGGGAAGCAAAGTGCGACTGCGGCTTTCCTTCGTCCTTGAGCTCGAGGGGCATTTGGAGGGGTTGGTGCGACATAGCTGCTCCGACGAGGTGATGGGGCGGAAGGCTATTTTGTTTGAACTGTTGTTGTTGTAGGTGTTGTTTTTGCTGCTGTTGGACCATGTGATTGAACTGGTGCTGCTGTTGGAGTGAGTTGGTCGGTTGGGGCTGCGGTGGCTGATTGAGGGATGCACAAACAACACACGTGCTCTTCATGCACTGCTGGTAGTGCGCCAACACGTATTTCGAACTCACGCAGTGCGGCGTCGAGCAGTTCTCGTTCTCTGGACACGTTTGGATGTGGGCCCACAGCGGCTTCATCTCAGCACACGCAAGCTGCGCACACTTGTCTTGCTTGCACTCGCAAGCGTGTTTGAGCTGCATGAGCCGCTGCTGCTGCCGCATCAGCACGACGCGGTGCTGTCCGATGTTCTGGATCATCGTGAGCACTTTGTGGTTGTACTCGGTGATCGTTCGCGGCGTCAAAATCGATGCAATCGCCCGGGCGTTGTCGAGAAACGGGTTGTTAAGCTCTGCTGGCATTGCAATCGCCTCCATCTTGGCAGGACCGGATGGGGCTGTCGGTGCCGTTGGGAGCTCCGTCTTGGGTGCAGTCGTCGGCGGGGGCACTCCCTTCTTCTGATTGTTCTTGTGAATTTCCGTCGCGACAACTTGCAACCGCTCCTTCAGTCGCGCGTTGTCAGTGTACTCGGCCTTGGATGTTGCCTTTTGGTACAGCATTTCCTCGAGCTTCTTAGCCATGTGTGGCAGTCGGTTGATCCAGTCGGGCGTCGCATTTGGGTTTTGTGCGCGCAGCAGCATCACGATGCGGTGGATGAGGTCTTGCCGGATCCCATTGTCGTCTGTGGACCGCCAGTCCTTGTTCTTGAATTCCTGCGCCACGACATGTAGCCGTTGCTGCAGTGTATTCATGTCGTTGTATTCTTGCTTCGAGTTAGCCTTGCGGTACAACGCTTCCTCGAGCTTCCTTGCCATCTGAGGCAGCCGTCGTATCCAGTCGGGCGGGGCGTTGGGTTTCTGCATTTGAAGGAATCGAATGATGCGCCCGATCACGTCCTTTCGTTGGGGGTCGTCGGACGGAGACCGCCAACTACCAGCGTTGTTGTTGTTCGCGTTGTTGGCAGCGGACGTCGCTGTGTTCACCGCAGATGGCTGTGCAATGGACGGGTGGGGCTGTTGTGGGGTCCCGAGGCCGTTGGTGGCCGGGGCTCCCAACATGCCAGAGTTGCCGCTCAAGTTGGTCTGGTTGTTGTTCATATTGAGCATATTTTGCTGCATGAACTGCATATACTGCTGCTGCTGCGCCTGGAGCATCTGGTGCTGCTGCAACATGTTGAGGTTCTGTGGTGCGTACCCGCCAAACATCGGATTGTACTGCATTTGCTGCATCGCGGGACTCATGTACAGATGAGGGTTCATTCCAGCCGCCATCATTGGGTTCATGCCCATCATCGAAGTTGGATCCATGACACCGCCGCTGTTCAAGGTTGCCGCCGCCGGGGTCAGCTTTGGGGGATCGCCGCCCAGTTCCGGCGGAAATTCAATCGCAGCCGATCCCAAGTCGTCCATCGAGTTCGATGCCGAAGGGTTATACATCGACGCCATATTCGGAGGAACTCCCATGTACATCATGCTTTGCATCGCGCCCATGTTCATCGGCATGTTGAGGCCGCCTGTGCCGATGCCGTTGTTCTGTGGCATCGAGAAAGCACCGGCCCCAAATATGTTTGGGTTGTTACCGTTCGCTCCCCCCATACCAGTCATCATGAAGTCTTCTTCCACAAACGTCTTGTCCATGTGAGTAGGCCGCTTCGCCGTTCGGTGTGCCGGTGGACTCTACACAGTCAAAGTGAGGTCCCTGCACCCACATGACTCTGAAAACGCATGTCTCGCGAGTACTCGAGACTTCTTCGTCACACAGGCATCGCCATCCGCCGTACCTGATTCGAAGGGGGCGTCTACTCGGCCAAGAGCTCGCTCACCTTGTCGTCCTTAGGCCTCCTGCGAGATAACTCCAAATGGGGTTTCTTGATAAGTAACAGGAACTACGGCTATCCGGATAAATATTCCAGGAGAACGTTAGGACTTGAGTTTTGAATCGAATACGACGGCAGGGCGATGACCACATCCGGATACCTCCTGCCGCGCATGGGTCCAAGCTTAACCCTCCATCTTGTGGCCCGCGGTGAATATTATCTTGGATTTTGTATGGTTCTTTAAACTTTTGAACTCCGTCTGAACAGTTAAAGTTCAGACGGCGAGGAGACACGACATACAAATATCAAGGTAAATTTACGAGTATCACAAATTTCGTACAAGGGATCTCGGCTTAGCCTCAATTGTCCAAGGAGCTTCTGCTGCTCCTTTTAGCGTGATATCTTCTACGTGATATATGTTGTTCGTACAGGCGGCCATTCGCCCAGCAAACACCTTGAAATTCCTGTGTTTAAAGCGCATATGCCGTTTACCTCATTCTCGCATGAGAAGCATCGTCGTCACTTGAATTCTTCAAATCCTCCTATTTTTGGCGAAATCCCTTAAGTAAGACAGGACGTCAAACTCGACCCCCTTTCGCTCCTACAACACTTGGCCACGTCAGAATTCCACTTGGCGACGCCTGCGTATTTTGTACCTCTGTTGCATCAAGCACACTCCATGGAGCTGAAGCTAACCCCAGCAATACGTCACTACCCCATTGGCGTTGACATTGTGGGCAATTCACATGGATTTCCCTTAATCGAGTAGATTTTCGGCCGTCAACATTGGTGGAGATTCGTCGTCGAGGAAGAGTGTACTTTGATAAAACCGTCCTGCCAACCTTTAAAATTTGATATGTCTCCACAGTCGAATTCACCTCACCCTGGATCGGCGACGTCAGGGCGACACCTCGATGTCATGAATCGACGCTGAACTTTTGTCTGCTGCGCTCATTCCACCCTTAGATGGGAGTCTTCAGCTAAACCCGCATTTTTTCGAGCTGCGTGAAGCCGTTAAGCGAATGGATCTCGAACAGACGCAAGGTCGTGTCGTTGCTTGCAGCGGCTGTCAAACTTATACGCGACGATCATGGATGGATCTGTCTGCAATCAAGTCTCCAACAGTTTATAATTGTGTTTGCCCATATTGCTAATCAACCCATGTTAACCACTGTGGTCGACGGTGTGTCGACTTTGAGCCCACTCCAGGCCTTCCTCGTCCTCGCGTGCATCCTCATCGCCCTTCTTCTATCGGCATGCTATACGATCTCCATATACAGCTCCCCGATCGCGCTACTTGCGTTTGGTTTTGGCGGGTATTCGTTGCTACAGCGCCTCGCCACCGCGTGCGGTGTCCTGTCACCACAACCTCACGTCGGCATCCAAGCTCCCGACGCCATCCGCTTTGTCTGCATTTCAGACACCCGCGGGAAACATGACAGGGTGAAGCTTCCTCCGGGCGATGTACTCCTTCATGCTGGGAACTTCGTTTCGCACGGATCGCAGGAAGAAGTCGCCAGGTGCTCAGCTTCATTGCATCGCAAGTGCTCACTTCGCGTATCTAGATTCAACACTTGGCTTGGGTCCCTTCCTTATCGCCGAAAAATTGTGATCTCGGGCCATCTGGAAACCCAGTGTCCCATCTCGTGGGCCAAGATCCTGACAAACTGCGACTACTTGGACCATTCCAGCGTTTCTATTGACGGCGTGTCCATCTTTGGATGCCCATCCGTTGCCCCAGATCGACTTCACCAGATTCCTGCGCACACGGATGTTGTCGTGACAAGCGCGGCTCCATTTGGCATCCTCGACAAAACGTTGGTCGACGGCACCCACGTCGGTGACGAAACCCTGCTCAAGCAAATCCTGACGCGGATTCGACCGAAACTGCACGTGTTCGGTAGCGTCCAAGAAGCGTACGGGAAGACAGTGATGGGAACCACGACTTTCGTGAACGCATCCGTCACCACGTACATGCGTCAGCCCTCCAACGCCGCCTGGATCATCGACCTTCCCCGACGAAGTGCAAAACTTTCACCAACGTAACTTATTACCAAAGTCGTGAACACCCAGGATGTACACTGTTGTGGTTGTACTTGAGGCTTGTAGCGTCTGTATGGCACCGTCGCGTTCGTTGAGAGGGATTGCTGCTGCTCATCTCGATGTAGTGAGTACTTTTATGGAGTCGTCGAATTGGGTTGCACAACACCGCCTTGTCGATGCCAATTCTAAACAACGTGATCTCCGATCATTACGACGATGCAATGAACCAGGCGAATTGCGACCACATGCACGAATACATGCCCACGAAGAAAGAAACCCTGAAGTACAAAACCCCCGAAGTGACGCGCGATATGGCTACAAGCGTTGCAAACCAATCGAGAATGCGCTTTGAGGCTGAGAAAGCATTGCGTCGATGCATTCGCTCTCGTTTTGACGTCTTTGGAGAATCCAAGGCTCGGTGTACTGGGAGCGAAGCACTCTTGTCCGCCGCTGCACCTCGTTGTTGATGTGCATCGGTTTGAATCCCTTGGGTGTATCGTCTTGTTCGACGACGAGATGGTGGGTGCCGTGTGGCTTTTTTCCACACGGGTGTGGGGCTGTTTCCTTCGATCTGGCGGCCCCTCGTGTCTGTCTGTGCATCCTGGGCTTGATTTCCTTATGTGGCAAGAGTATTGAATGCCAAACAGCACAACATGAGATTGCCATCGGACGCTGCCGCAAGTGTTCCAACACCACCACGTGGATCGAGACGCTGGACTAGGTCCCGACGCGACGTCAGCCGGCCAGGTTTCAAACATCACGATCCACAAGAGGGTCGAACACGAAGTCAATGCCAAATCCTCGATCGTCAATGCGCAAGGCGTCCGCACGTACAACATCTTATATGTCATCACGATTGACCATCACCACACGTACTCGAACAATTGAAACGATATAACGCAGCGCCTCAAACGACTGCCACAATGAAGTTCGAGGTCGGCACGAACTCCACCAAGTACTACAAGAAGGACAACCCGCTGAATGGCAAGACACGGTCCTGCCGTGTCGTGGGATTGAGGGGTTTC